>NC_069501.1:673321356-673431937 GCF_027579735.1 Bombina bombina | reverse complement strand
GTGCCTTCCGTTTAGGTAACCTGATTTGCTCCCTCCCTTCATCCGTGTCCTAAAGCTTTGGTATTGGTTCCCACAAGTAATGGATGACGCCGTGGACCGGACACACCAATGTTGGAGAAAACAGAATTTATGCTTACCTGATAAATTACTTTCTCCAACGGTGTGTCCGGTCCACGGCCCGCCCTGGTTTTTTAATCAGGTTGAAAAAATTTTCTTTATACACTACAGTCACCACGGCACCCTATAGTTTCTCCTTTTTCTCCTAACCGCCGGTCGAATGACTGGGGGGCGGAGCCAGAGGGGGAGCTATATGGACAGCTCTTGCTGTGTGCTCTCCTTGCCTTTCCCTGTGGGGGAGAATATTTCCCACAAGTAATGGATGACGCCGTGGACCGGACACACCGTTGGAGAAAGTAATTTATCAGGTAAGCATAAATTCTGTTTTTCTGTCTGAATCATGAAAGAAACAATTTGGGTTTTATGTCCCTTTAATCTTTGGGCAGTTTTTAAAAAGGTGTGCTAAATCGGCAGTAATAAAACTAACATTTATTTTGTACTGTATTTTTTACACTGAGAGGTAAGTCTAAGAGAAATATAAACTCTGTCTAAAACTTCATTATCTGATTCTCCATGCTGCAGAATAAACAGTTTTTGTGTGTTGTTTTTTTTTCTATTCCACCCCATAATTATATTTTCAAAATTTACTTCAGCACCTATTTACATAAACCTCTATATCATTGAGGAATAGAATTATAAGTCAGCTTTGAACAATCCCATAACATGAAGAATGAAGATGTGCATTTGATTTTTTAGTGAGAGGGGTTCTCATACCGAATTATGGAATTATGAAATATATCTTATTTCAGTGATTGTTGGAGGTATGTGTCTGGAGTATTGGTAGTGTGACATGTATTTCACCTATTGGGATTTAGTCACAAGCCTTTTCACAGATGTCACAGGGACTTGTCCTTTGCCTCCTATTGGTTCATTGTTATACTCCTATTCCAGATCCTCTGCTGTTATGTTTCAGCACTGGTTTTGGTTTCCTCCATTAAGAGAGTGCCTACTACTGGAGGAAACTAGTACTTTATTTTTATTGTTATATTTGACACTTTATAAGCCTGTTAGATATATGTATTATATATGTATGTGGTATTTGGACATTTATATATTTTTTAGGTGATTCCCCTTTATGGTATTTGGTATTTTTAATTATGTGTAATGTTTTTACTCGAATACATTTTTAAAAGCTTAATGGTATTTTTAAACTCTTGCTGGATATTTCTGTGCTTCCTTTTTTTGACGCACGCACTTTGATGCACATCGGTTTTCGGCTTGCTTGTGTATGCATGATGGTGTACGTTTTGGCAAGTTTTTTGCCTAAGGTTGTTTCTTCAGTTAACTTTGGTAGAAAGCTCCCATCCTTTGTTTTTTCTTAACCCCTTAATGACCACAATGTACCCTGTATGTCACTGGTCATTAAGGTTTTTTTCAGGACATAATAGCACAAGTCTAGCAAGAAGACACTATTAACACCCTCCAGCAGTCTTTGTGGAATAGAGCAGTCTCAACGCTGGTGGCAAGACCGCGCTATAAAACAATCAAGTTCCAAAAAAAGGCCAGTGACATACAGGGTACGTCGCTGGTCCTTAAGGGGTTTTAAGGTTGATTTTTTTTTTTGAGCATATCTTTTTTCCCCTGCTCATTTCTTTTACAAGATATGATGTATATATAGCTCCTCCCTTCCCTCCCAATCCAGTCATTCTCTTTGCCTGTGTTAGTGATAGGAAGAGGTAAAGTGAGGTGTTAGTTTAGATTCTTCAATCAAGAAGTTTTTTATTTTAAAATGGTGCCAGTGAGTGCTATTTTTTGTCAGGGAGAAATCGTCAGTCAATAACTTCCCAAGAGGAGTGGAGACATTTTATTTTCTGCACGGATGTTGATGATCTTAGCAAAACATTTTCTAAGATCCTGCTGGTTCCCACAGAGCGGTTGAAGGTAGTGTACAGAAACATATTCAGTGTGGAGAACTGTCATGCTACAAGCAGCATTGAGGTATGTTCAGTCATTTGTTTCTGGAGAGAATTGGTATCAGAACAGGCTGACATTATTCCCTATCTGGGAAGGGGTAATCAGTAGGCACTATGTGTAAAATTGTGTAACTGAAATTCCTATTTGATATTGATGACTATGTTTTTTTATATGGGTATTCAATATGGGCTAGACGCTGGGAGATGCGGTTTCTGTATAAGGGCTGTCTTGTTGTATATCTATAACGGGCCTGAGTATAGAACGACTACAGTTTTTCATAACTTTTGTTTTTTATTGTGCATAGGTTAGAGGGACACATGGCTTACAATTTATACTGGGAACGACATGTTACTTTGCTTCCCATGCGGTGTTTGAGGCGGCTCCTGTTACGCCCATGGTGGGCGGGGCCTAATTTTGCACACTCAGCCGCACAGTATTTCATCCAAACATTCTGTCTCAGAGATTGATGCTGATAAATCTTCATATTTATTTAAAATGGAATTTATTCGTTCTTTACTTAAAGAAGTACTAATTGCTTTAGAAATAGAGGATTCTGGTCCTCTTGATACTAATTCTAAACGTTTAGATAAGGTATTTAAATCTCCTGTGGTTATTCCAGAAGTTTTTCCTGTTCCTAATGCTATTTCTGAAGTAATTTCCAGAGAATGGGATAAATTGGGTAATTCATTTACTCCTTCTAAACGTTTTAAGCAATTATATCCTGTGCCGTCTGACAGATTAGAATTTTGGGACAAAATCCCTAAAGTCGATGGGGCTATTTCTACCCTTGCTAAACGTACTACTATTCCTACTTCAGATGGTACTTTGTTTAAAGATCCTTTAGATAGGAAAATTGAATCCTTTCTAAGAAAAGCTTATCTGTGTTCAGGTAATCTTCTTAGACCTGCTATATCTTTGGCTGATGTTGCTGCAGCTTCAACTTTTTGGTTGGAGACTTTAGCGCAACAAGTAACAGATCATGATTCTCATAATATTATTATTCTTCTTCAGCATGCTAATAATTTTATCTGTGATGCCATTTTTGATATTATCAGAGTTGATGCCAGGTTTATGTCTCTAGCTATTTTAGCTAGAAGAGCTTTATGGCTTAAAACTTGGAATGCTGATATGGCTTCTAAATCAACTCTACTTTCCATTTCTTTCCAGGGTAACAAATTATTTGGTTCTCAGTTGGATTCCATTATCTCAACTGTTACTGGTGGGAAAGGAACTTTTTTACCACAGGATAAAAAATCTAAGGGTAAAAACAGGGCTAATAATCGTTTTCGTTCCTTTCGTTTCAACAAAGAACAAAAGCCTGATCCTTCATCCTCAGGAGCAGTTTCAGTTTGGAAACCATCTCCAGTCTGGAATAAATCCAAGCCTTCTAGAAAGACAAAGCCTGCTTCTAAGTCCACATGAAGGTGCGGCCCTCATTCCAGCTCAGCTGGTAGGGGGCAGGTTACGTTTTTTCAAAGAAATTTGGATCAATTCTGTTCACAATCTTTGGATTCAGAACATTGTTTCAGAAGGGTACAGAATTGGTTTCAAGATGAGACCTCCTGCAAAGAGATTTTTTCTTTCCCGTTTCCCAGTAAATCCAGTGAAAGCTCAAGCATTTCTGAATTGTGTTTCAGATCTAGAGTTGGCTGGAGTAATTATGCCAGTTCCAGTTCTGGAACAGGGGATGGGGTTTTATTCAAATCTCTTCATTGTACCAAAGAAGGAGAATTCCTTCAGACCAGTTCTGGATCTAAAAATATTGAATCGTTATGTAAGGATACCAACGTTCAAAATGGTAACTGTAAGGACTATCTTGCCTTTTGTTCAGCAAGGGCATTTTATGTCCACAATAGATTTACAGGATGCATATCTGCATATTCCAATTCATCCAGATCATTATCAGTTCCTGAGATTCTCTTTTCTGGACAAGCATTACCAGTTTGTGGCTCTGCCGTTTGGCCTAGCTACAGCTCCAAGAATTTTTACAAAGGTTCTCGGTGCCCTTCTGTCTGTAATCAGAGAACAGGGTATTGTGGTATTTCCTTATTTGGACGATATCTTGGTACTTGCTCAGTCTTTACATTTAGCAGAATCTCATACGAATCGACTTGTGTTGTTTCTTCAAGATCATGGTTGGAGGATCAATTCACCAAAAAGTTCATTGATTCCTCAGACAAGGGTAACCTTTCTGGGTTTCCAGATAGATTCAGTGTCCATGACTCTGTCTTTAACAGACAAGAGACGTCTAAAATTGATTTCAGCTTGTCGAAACCTTCAGTCACAATCATTCCCTTCGGTAGCCTTATGCATGGAAATTCTAGGTCTTATGACTGCTGCATCGGAAGTGATCCCCTTTGCTCGTTTTCACATGCGACCTCTTCAGCTCTGTATGCTGAATCAATGGTGCAAGGATTACACAAAGATATCTCAATTAATATCTTTAAAACCGATTGTACGACACTCTCTAACGTGGTGGACAGATCACCATCGTTTAATTCAGGGGGCTTCTTTTGTGCTTCCGACCTGGACTGTAATTTCAACAGATGCAAGTCTCACAGGTTGGGGAGCTGTGTGGGGATCTCTGACGGCACAAGGAGTTTGGGAATCTCAGGAGGTGAGATTACCGATCAATATTTTGGAACTCCGTGCAATTTTCAGAGCTCTTCAGTCTTGGCCTCTTCTGAAGAGAGAATCGTTCATTTGTTTTCAGACAGACAATGTCACTACTGTGGCATACATCAATCATCAAGGAGGGACTCACAGTCCTCTGGCTATGAAAGAAGTATCTCGAATTCTGGTTTGGGCGGAATCCAGCTCCTGTCTAATCTCTGCGGTTCATATCCCAGGTATAGACAATTGGGAAGCGGATTATCTCAGTCGCCAAATGTTGCATCCGGGCGAATGGTCTCTTCACCCAGAGGTATTTCTTCAGATTGTTCAAATGTGGGAGCTTCCAGAAATAGATCTGATGGCGTCTCATCTAAACAAGAAACTTCCCAGGTATCTGTCCAGATCCCGGGATCCTCAGGCGGAAGCAGTGAATGCATTATCACTTCCTTGGAAGTATCATCCTGCTTATATCTTTCCGCCTCTAGTTCTTCTTCCAAGAGTAATCTCCAAGATTCTGAAGGAATGCTCGTTGGTAGCTCCGGCATGGCCTCACAGGTTTTGGTATGCGGATCTTGTCCGGATGGCCTCTTGCCATCCGTGGACTCTTCCGCTACGACCAGACCTTCTGTCGCAAGGTCCTTTTTTCCATCAGGATCTCAAATCCTTAAATTTAAAGGTATGGAGATTGAACGCTTGATTCTTGGTCAAAGAGGTTTCTCTGACTCTGTGATTAATACTATGTTACAGGCTCGTAAATCTGTATCCAGAGAGATATATTATAGAGTCTGGAAGACTTATATTTCTTGGTGTCTTTCTCATCATTTTTCTTGGCATTCTTTTAGAATTCCGAGAATTTTACAGTTTCTTCAGGATGGTTTAGATAAAGGTTTATCCGCAAGTTCTTTGAAAGGACAAATCTCTGCTCTTTCTGTTCTTTTTCACAGAAAGATTGCTAATCTTCCTGATATTCATTGTTTTGTACAAGCTTTGGTTCGTATAAAACCTGTCATTAAGTCAATTTCTCCTCCTTGGAGTTTGAATTTGGTTCTGGGGGCTCTTCAAGCTCCTCCGTTTGAACCTATGCATTCATTGGACATTAAATTACTTTCTTGGAAAGTTTTGTTCCTTTTGGCAATCTCTTCTGCCAGAAGAGTTTCTGAATTATCTGCTCTTTCTTGTGAGTCTCCTTTTCTGATTTTTCATCAGGATAAGGCAGTGTTGCGAACTTCTTTTGAATTTTTACCTAAAGTTGTGAATTCTAACAACATTAGTAGAGAAATTGTGGTTCCTTCATTATGTCCTAATCCTAAGAATTCTAAGGAGAAATCATTGCATTCTTTGGATGTTGTTAGAGCTTTGAAATATTATGTTGAAGCTACTAAGTCTTTCCGAAAGACTTCTAGTTTATTTATCTTTTCTGGTTCTAGAAAAGGCCAGAAAGCTTCTGCCATTTCTTTGGCATCTTGGTTGAAATCTTTAATTCATCTTGCCTATGTTGAGTCGGGTAAAACTCCGCCTCAAAGGATTACAGCTCATTCTACTAGGTCAGTTTCTACTTCCTGGGCGTTTAGGAATGAAGCTTCGATTGATCAGATTTGCAAAGCAGCAACTTGGTCCTCTTTGCATACTTTTACTAAATTCTACCATTTTGATGTATTTTCTTCTTCTGAAGCAGTTTTTGGTAGAAAAGTACTTCAGGCAGCAGTTTCAGTTTGAATCTTCTGCTTATGTTTTTCATTAAACTTTATTTTGGGTGTGGATTATTTTCAGCAGGAATTGGCTGTCTTTATTTTATCCCTCCCTCTCTAGTGACTCTTGCGTGGAAAGATCCACATCTTGGGTAATCATTATCCCATACGTCACTAGCTCATGGACTCTTGCTAATTACATGAAAGAAAACATAATTTATGTAAGAACTTACCTGAAAAATTCATTTCTTTCATATTAGCAAGAGTCCATGAGGCCCGCCCTTTTTTTGGGGTGGTTATGATTTTTGTATAAAGCACAATTATTCCAATTCCTTATTTTATATGCTTTCGCACTTTTTTATCACCCCACTTCTTGGCTATTCGTTAAACTGAATTGTGGGTGTGGTGAGGGGTGTATTTATAGGCATTTTGAGGTTTGGGAAACTTTGCCCCTCCTGGTAGGAATGTATATCCCATACGTCACTAGCTCATGGACTCTTGCTAATATGAAAGAAATGAATTTATCAGGTAAGTTCTTACATAAATTATGTTTTTATATAGACAAGCAGCAAGCTACAATACTGGAGGGTCCTGGTGAACTTCTGGGGCCTAAGCGAAGCTTTATCCCCACATTATTGATCCCTAAGGGCAGGTAGGAGCCACAGCAGAGCTGTGGCAAGGTGCTGACAGGGGTTTTTACCGGTTTTTGACACTTTGTCAATCCGGTTTGCATATTTGGGGTTAATTGCTTCAATACTTGTGGTGCAATCTTACCAATGTTTAGTGAGTCTACTACAAAAATTTCGGAAAATTTGAGTGAATTTTGAGCAGTTTTGCAGTTTGTGTATGCCTTTTCTTCTCTTAAAGGCACAGTACCGTTTTTGAAAATTGTTGTTTTTTCATTAAATAAAGTGTTTTCCAAGCTTGTTTGTCTCATTACTAGCCTGTTAAACATGTCTGACATTGAGGAAACTCATTGTTCAATTTGTTTAGAAGCCATTGTGGAACCCCCTCTTAGAATGTGTCCCACTTGTACTGATATGTCTATATATTGCAAACAGCATATTTTGACTTATAAGAGTTTGGCACTAGATGATTCTCAGACAGAAGTAAATCAGGTTTCACCATCTAGTTCTCCCCAAGTGTCACAACCAGTAACGCCCGCACAAGCGACGCCAAGTACCTCTAGTGCGTCTAATTCTTTCACCTTGCAAGATATGGCCTCAGTTATGAATACTACCCTCACAGAGGTTTTATCTAAACTGCCTGGGTTGCAAGGGAAGCGCAGTAGCTCTGGGTTAAGAACGAATGCTGAGCCTTCTGACGCTTTAGTAGCCGTATCCAATATACCCTCACAATGTTCAGAGGTAGGGATGAGGGATTTGCTATCTGAGGGAGAGATTTCAGATTCAGGAAAGATGTTCCCTCAGACAGATTCAGATATGACGGCATTTAAATTTAAGCTAGAACACCTCCGTTTATTGCTCAGAGAGGTTTTAGCGACTGATTGTGACCCTATTGTAGTTCCAGAGAAATTGTGTAAAATGGACACTGTTCCTGTTTACACTGATGTTTTTCCGGTCCCTAAGAGGATTTCGGACATTGTTACTAAGGAGTGGGATGGACCAGGTATTCCGTTCGCTCCCCCTCCTGTTTTTAAGAAGATGTTTCCCATATCTGACACCATGCGGGACTCATGGCAGACGGTCCCTAAGGTGGAGGGAGCTATTTCTACTCTGGCTAAGCGTACAACTATACCTATTGAGGACAGTTGTGCTTTCAAAGATCCTATGGATAAAAAATAAGAGGGTCTCCTAAAGAAAATTTTTGTTCATCAGGGTTTTCTTCTCCAGCCTATAGCGTGCATTGTTCCTGTAACCACTGCAGCTTCCTTTTGGTTTGAGGCTTCAGGTGGAGACCCCACTAGATGATATTCTGGACAGAATTAGGGCTCTTAAGATAGCTAATTCTTTCATTACAGACGCCGCTTTCCATCTAGCTAAGTTAGCGGCAGAGAATTCAGGTTTTGCCATTTTAGCGCATAGAGCATTACGGCTTAAGTCCTGGTCGGCTGATGTGTCATCAAAATCTAAGCTTTTGACCATTTCTTTCAAAGGTAAGACCCTATTCGGGCCTGAGCTGAAGGAGATCATTTCAGACATCACTGGAGGCAAGGGTCATGCCCTCCCTCAGGATAAGTCAAATAAGATGAGGACCAAACAAAATAATTTTCGTTCCTTTCCAAACTTCAAGGGTGGTCCCGCTTCCTCTTCCCCTGCTGCAAAGCAAGAGGGGAACTTTGCTCAATCCAAGCCAGTCTGGAGACCTAACCAGTCTTGGAACAAGGGTAAACAGGCCAAGAAGCCTGCTGCTGCCACTAAGACAGCATGAAGGGGTAGCCCCCGATCCGGGACCGGATCTAGTAGAGGGCAGACTCTCTCTCTTTGCTCAGGCCTGGGCAAGAGACGTTCAGGACTCCTGGGCCGTAGAAATTGTAACCCAGGGGTATCTTCTAGATTTCAAGGATTTTCCTCCAAGGGGGAGATTCCATCTTTCTCAATTGTCTGTAAACCAGACAAAAAGAGAGGCGTTCTTACGCTGTGTAGAAGACCATTTTACCATGGGAGTGATCTGCCCAGTTCCAAAAGCAGAACAGGGGCAAGGGTTCTACTCCAATCTGTTTGTGTTCCCAAAAAAAGAGGGAACCTTCAGACCAATTCTAGATCTCAAGATCCTAAACCAATTCCTAAGAGTTCCATCCTTCAAGATGGAGACCATTCGGACTATTGTACCAATGATCCAGGAGGGTCAATATATGACCACCGGGGACTTAAAGGATGCGTAGCTACACATTCCTATCCACAAGGATCATCACCGGTTCCTCAGGTTTGCTTTTCTGGACAAGCATTACCAGTTTGTGGCTCTTCCCTTCGGGTTGGCCACGATGCCAAGAGTCTTCACAAAGGTGCTAGGGTCCCTTCTGGCGGTCCTAAGACCGCGGGGCTTAGCAGTGGCGCCTTATCTAGACGACATCCTAATTCAAGCATCGACTTTCCAACTAGCCAAGTCTCACACAGACTTAGTGTTGGCCTTTCTAAGATCTCATGGGTGGAAGGTGAATGTAAAAAAGAGTTTTCTCTTTTCCCTCTCACAATAGTTTCATTTCTAGGGACTCTGATAGACTCAGTGGACATGAAAATATTTCTGACGGAGGTCAGAAAATCAAAGATTTTGACCACCTGCCGAGCTCTTCATTCCATTCCTTGGCCGTCAGTGGCTCAGTTTATGGAGGTAATCGGTTTAATGGTAGCGGTGATGGACGTAGTTCCATATGCTCGTTTACATCTGAGACCACTGCAACTATGCATGCTCAATCAGTGGAATGGGGATTATGCAAATTTATCTCCTCAGATAAATCTGGATCAAGAGACCAGAGACTCTCTTCTTTGGTGGTTGTCACAGGATCATCTGTCCAAGGGAATGTGTTTCCGCAGGCCAGCGGGGGTCATAGTGACGACGGACGCCAGCCTATTGGGCTGGGGGGCAGTCTGGAATTCCCTGAAAGCACAGGGTTTGTGGACTCAGGAGGAGGCCCTCCTACCGATAAATATTCTGGAATTAATATTAATCGATATTCAATGCTCTTCAGGCGTGGCCTCACCTGGCTTCGGCCGGATTCATCAGATTTCAGTCGGACAACATCACGACTGTAGCTTATATCAATCATCAGGGGGGAACAAGGAGTTCCTTAGCGATGATAGAAGTTTCCAGGATAATATGATGGGCAGAGACTCACTCTTGCCATCTATCAGCGATCTATATCCCATGGGTAGAGAACTGGGAGGCAAATTTTCTAAGTCGTCAGACTTTTCATTCGGGGGAGTGGGAGCTCCATCCGGCGGTGTTTGCTCAACTGGTTCAGCTGTGGGGCACACCAGAATTGGATCTGATGGTGTCTCGTCAGAACGCCAAACTTCCTCATTACGGATCCAGGTCAAGGGATCCTCAGGCATTACTGATAGATGCTCTAGCACTACCCTGGTCGTTCAACCTGGCTTATGTGTTTCCACCTTTCCCTCTACTTCCACGTCTGATTGCCAGAATCAAACAGGAGAGAGCTTCGATGATTTTGATAGCACCTGCGTGGTCACGCAGGACTTGGTGTGCAGACCTGGTGGACATGTCATCTCTGCCACCATGGACTCTGCCACTAAGACAGGACCTTCTGATTCAAGGTCCGTTCAAGCATCCAAATCTAATTTCTCTGCAACTGACTGCTTGGAGATTGAACGCTTGATTTTATCAAAGCGGGGTTTCTCTGAGTCGGTCATAGATACCTTGATTCAGACTCGAAAGCCTGTCACCAGGAAAATCTATCATAAGATATGGCGTAAATATCTTTTTTGGTGCGAATCCAAAGGTTACTCATGGAGTAAGATCAGGATTCCTAGGATTTTGTCCTTTCTCCAAGAAGGATTGGAGAAAGGATTGTCATCTAGTTCCTTAAAAGGACAGATATCTGCTTTGTCTATTCTATTGCACAAGTGTCTGGCAGATGTACCAGACGTTCAGGCTTTAGTTAGAATCAAGCCTGTGTTTAAACCTGTTGCTCCGCCATGGAGTCTAAATTTAGTTCTTAAAGTTCTTCGGGGGTTCCGTTTGAACCCATGTATTCCATAGATATTAAGCTTCTATCTTGGAAAGTTCTGTTTCTAGTTGCTATCTCTTCAGCTCGAAGATTTCCTGAACTATCTGCATTACAGTGTGACTTGCCTTATCTTGTTTTCCATGCTGATAAGGTGGTTTTGCATACCAAACCGGGGTTCCTCCCTAAAGTTGTTACTAACAGGAATATCAATCAGGAGATTGTTGTTCCTTCTCTGTGTCCTAATCCTCCTAAGAAGGAACGTTTATTGCAGAGCTTGGACATGGTTCGTGCTTTGAAGTTCTATTTGCAGGCAACCAAAGATTTTCATTAAACATCTTCTTTGTTTGTTGTCTATTCTTGAAAACGTAGGGGTCAAAAGGCTACGGCTACCTCTCTTTCCTTTTGGCTGAAAAGCATCATACGTTTGGCTTACGAGACTGCTGGACAGCAGCCTCCTGAAAGAATTACTGCTCACTCTACTAGAGCGGTGGCTTCCACATGGGCTTTTAAAAATGATGCTTCTGTTGAACAGATTTGTAAGGCTGCGACTTGGTCTTCGCTTCATACCTTTTCCAAATTTGATACTTTTGCTTCTTCGGAGGCTATTTTTGGGAGAAAGGTTTTGCAAGCAGTGGTGCCTTCCATTTAGGCTCCTGTCTTGTCCCTCCCTTTATCCGTGTTCTAAAGCTTTGGTATTGGTTTCCCACAAGTAAGGATAAAACCGTGGACTCTGTACATCTTGCAAAAGAAAACAAATTTTATGCTTACCTGATAAAAAATTTTCTTTTGCGATGTACCGAGTCCACGGCCCACCCTGTCTATTCAAGACAGATAGTATTTTTATTGAAAACTTCAGTCACCTCAGCACCTTATAGTTTCTCCTTTTTCTTCCTTGGCCTTCGGTCGAATGAATGGGGAGTGGAGTTAAGGGGAGAGCTATATAGACAGCTCTGCTGTGGTGCTCTCTTTGCCACTTCCTGTTAGGAAGGATAATATCCCACAAGTAAGGATGAAACCGTGGACTCGGTACATCGCAAAAGAAAGAAATTTATCAGGTAAGCATAAATTTTGTTTTTTTGCAGCTATTTTGCCTGCAGCAGAAAAGAGGCACTCAGATGGTGTTGAAGCATGAGATGCATAAGTAGGGTTTTTCCAATTTCACCAAGGTGGGCTGTTTATCTTTGTTAGTTTTCCACCAATACAAGGGGCCTCTCAACAAAGTAAGCCTGGACTTCATTCTAACATAAAAATATCTTGAATATCTATATGCAGTTATACAACCAGCTATAAGGTTAGGGGGGGAAATATCTAGTGCACTTACAGAGGTTGAATTTGGTACATATTCCAATTAATAAAAAATTTATAAAAAAAGAAAAAAAAGAAAATGCAAAAGGGCTAAAGACTATATATATATATATATATATATATATATATATATAAAAACAGTAACAGGACACAGCCTTACACATTTATCTATAGAGTACATATATCAGCAATAAGAAGCTATCAATTCATATAATAAATGCCATCAATCTAGGGCTAGGTGTAAATAACAAGCTCGGCACTATATCATGCAAAACATAGCCCCAAATAACCTGATTTTATATAAACAATCCAAATTATGACTCTTATTTTATTTCTGGGTTGCACATAAGACAGGAGTAGTTGTAAACTTAAAATGAAACTTATAGTGTCCTGAAAAATTGAAAAGCAAAATGTCTGCAGACGTCCTTTAGGCTAAGGACATAACCATAAATCACAATACCATGTGCAGGAGCTAAGCAGAGTGAAGCAGCTGGTGCTGTGCACAGACCAACTAATTGCAAACCAACTAATCGATTGAGATTCGTTGACAACTATTTTCATATTCGATTATGCCGATTAGTTGTTGCAGCTCTATTGATATTTTTGCTGCTTTCTAGGTGGCATTTAATAGGAAGTCCATCAGACAGTTGTATCAGGATTATTCTTTGCCTGTTTGTTATTTTTTCATTGTATGATTTTGCCCTTTGTGGGTTGTAGATTTAAGGTTTTCAGTGAAAAAAATGTTTCTTAAATGGACATAAACCCAACATTTTTCTTTCATGATTCAGATAGAACATACAATTTTAAACAACTTTCCAATTTACTTCAATTATCACAGGGATGTAAGCTCAGGAGTGTGAACTTGTCTGCAGTACTATATGGCAGCAGTTTTGCAACAATGTTATACATTAGCAAGAGCACTAGAGGTAAGCACAAAGCAAATTAGAAGTAAATTGGAATTTTTTAAAAAAATTTCATTCTCTATCTGATTCATGAATTTATTTATTTTTTTAGTTTCCTGTCCCCTTTATGTTTTATTACTCATGGACTCCACTACTTGGGTATAAGCTCCCAGGAGTAATGGATTGTGGATTTTCACCACCTGTATGGAAGAAAACATAATTTCTTTCCTAAGATATGGCGAGTCCATGGCTTGAGTAATTACTGTTGGGAATATCACTCCTGGCCAGCAGAAGGAGGCAAAGAGCACCGCTGTTAAATTGCTAAGCATCACTCCACAACCCACAGTCATTCTCTTTGCCTTTGGTGCATGGAGGAGGTGAAGTTTAGGTGTCTGAAGAAAATATTTGATTTCTTTCATGTAATTGGCAAGAGTCCATGAGCTAGTGATGTATGGGATATACATTCCTACCAGGAGGGGCAAAGTTTCCCAAACCTCAAAATGCCTATAAATACACCCCTCACCACACCCACAATTCAGTTTTACAAACTTTGCCTCCCATGGAGGTGGTGAAGTAAGTTTGTGCTAGATTTCTACGTTGATATGCGCTTCGCAGCAGGCTGAAGCCCGGTTTTCCTCTCAGAGTGCAGTGAATGTCAGAGGGAGGAGAAGAGAGTATTGCCTATTTGAATACCATGGTCTTCCTCTAGGGGATCTATTTAATAGGTTCTCTGTTATCGGTTGTAGAGATTTCTTCTCCTACCTCCCTTTTCAGATAAGAGTATACCATTACCTCTACTGATTCTTGTTTCAGTACTGGTTTGGCTATCTACTATATATAGATGAGTGTCTTTGGGTAAGTAAGTCTTATTTTATTCATGACACTCTAAGCTATGGTTGGGCACTTTTATATGTAAAGTTCTAAATATATGTGTTAAACTTATATTTGCCATGATTCAGGATAATCAGTATTCCTTCTTTCAGACGGTCAGTTTCATTTTTTGGTAAAATGCATATGAATTTATATTTTTCTTACCTTAAAATTTTTCAATTGACTTTTTTTCTAAATTGCTTCAATTTATTGCGTCATTTTTGGCGCAAGACTTTTTGGCGCAAAATTTTGTCATTTCCGGCGTCATAGTTGACGCCGGAAGTTTTCACGTGGTTGCGTCATTTTTTACGTATATGTGTTGCGGACGTTTCTTTCATGTAATTAGAAAGAGTCCATGAGCTAGTGACGTATGGGATATACATTCCTACCAGGAGGGGCAAAGTTTCCCAAACCTCAAAATGCCTATAAATACACCCCTCACCACACCCACAATTCAGTTTTACAAACTTTGCCTCCCATGGAGGTGGTGAAGTAAGTTTGTGCTAGATTCTACGTTGATATGCGCTTCGCAGCAGGCTGAAGCCCGGTTTTCCTCTCAGAGTGCAGTGAATGTCAGAGGGATGTGAAGAGAGTATTGCCTATTTGAATACAATGGTCTTCCTCTAGGGGATCTATTTAATAGGTTCTCTGTTATCGGTCGTAGAGATTTCTTCTCCTACCTCCCTTTTCAGATCGACGATATACTCTTATATATACCATTACCTCTACTAATTCTCATTTCAGTACTGGTTTGGCTATCTACTATATGTAGATGAGTGTCTTGGGGTAAGTAAGTCTTATTTTATTTATGACACTCTAAGCTATGGTTGGGCACTTTTATATGTAAAGTTCTAAATATATGTGTTTAAACTTATATTTGCCATGATTCAGGATAATCAGTATTCCTTCATTCAGACTGTCAGTTTCATTATTTTGGGATAATGCATATGAATAAATATTTTTTTTTTTCTTACCTTAAAAATGTTCAATTGACTTTTTTCCCTGCGGGCTGTTAGGCTCGCGGGGGCAGAAAATACTTCAATTTATTGCGTCATTTTTGGCGCAAACTTTTTTGGCGCAAAATGTTGTCATTTCCGGCGCCATAGTTGACGCCGGAAGTTTGTTCGTGGTTGCGTCATTTTTTGACGCATGTGTGTTACAGACTTCTTTTGTGCCAAAAAATGTGGGCATCGTTTTTCAGTGCCAGTGGATGTGGCGTCCTATTTGGTGCCAAAAAATATGGGCGTTGTATTTGGCGCCAATAATGTGGGCGTCATACTTGGCGCCAAAAAATGTGGGCGTCATACTTGTTTCCACTTTTTTTCACATTATTTAAGTCTCACTTTTTTGTTGCTTCTGGTTGCTAGAGGCTTGTTTTATTTTGCATTTTTTCCCATTCCTGAAACTGTCATTTAAGGAATTTGATAATTTTGCTTTATATGTTGTTTTTTCTATTACATATTGCAAGATGTCACAACCTGACCCTGGATCAGAATCTACTTCTGGAAAGACGCTGCCTGATGTTGGTTCTATCAAAGCTAAGTGCATTTGTTGTAAACTTTTGGTAACTGTTCCTCCGGCTGTAGTTTGTGTTAGTTGTCATGATAAACTTTCTAACGCAGATAATGTCTCCATTAGTAATAATCCTTTACCCGTTGTTTTTCCTTCAACATCTAATGTTCAGGATGTCCCTGTTAATGTAAAATAATTTGTTTCTAATTCTATTAGGAAGGCTCTGTCTGTCATTCCTCCTTCCAGTAAACGTAAAAGGTCTTTTAAAACTTCTCATATTTCAGATGAATTTTTAAGTGACCGCCATCATTCTGACTTATCTGTTTCTGATGAGGATCTATCTGGTTCAGAAGATTCTGCCTCAGATATTGACACTGATAAATCTTCATATTTATTTAAGATGGAGTTTATTCGTTCTTTACTTAAAGAAGTGTTGATTGCATTAGATATGGAGGAGTCTAGTCCTCTTGATACTAAATCTGTAGTTATTCCAGAAGTTTTTCCAGTTCCTGATGCTATTTCAGAATTAATTTCTAGGGAATGGAATAGTCTAGGTACTTCATTTACTCCTTCTCCAAGGTTTAAGAAATTGTACCCTGTGCCATCTGATAGATTAGAGTTTTGGGATAAAATCCCTAAAGTTGATGGGGCTATCTCTACTCTTGCTAAACGTACTACTATTCCTACGGCGGATAGTACTTCCTTTAAAGATCCTTTAGATAGGAAGCTTAAATCCTTTCTAAGGAGAGCTTATTTATGTTCAGGTAATCTTCTTAGACCTGCTATTTCTTTTGGCTGATGTTGCTGCAGCTTCCACTTTCTGGTTGGAGGCTTTAGCGCAACAAGTGTCAGACCATAATGCTTATAGCATTGTTAAACTTCTTCAACATGCTAATAACTTTGTTTGTGATGCCATTTTTGATATCATTAGAATTGATGTCAGGTATATGTCTTTAGCTATTTTAGCTAGAAGAGCTTTATGGCTTAAATCTTGGAATGCATATATGACTTCTAAGTCAACATTGCTTTCTCTTTCTTTCCAAGGTAATAAATTATTTGGTTCACAGTTGGATTCTATAATTTCAACTGTTACTGGGGGGAAAGGAACCTTTTTGCCTCAGGACAAAAAATCTACAGGTAAATATAGGGCTGCTAATCGTTTTCGTTCCTTTCGTCAGAATAAGGAACAGAAGCCTGACCCTTCCCCTAAAGGAACGGTTTCCGTTTGGAAACCTGCTCCAGTCTGGAATAAATTCAAGCCTTTCAGAAAGTCAAAACCAGCTCCCCAATCCGCATGAAGGTGCGGCCCTCATTACAGCACAGCTGGTAGGGGGCAGGTTACGATTTTTCAAAGATATTTGGATCAATTCGATTCACAGTCTTTGGATTCAGAACATTGTTTCACAAGGATACAGAATAGGTTTCAAGGTAAGGCCGCCTGTGAGAAGATTTTTTCTCTCACGCATTCCAGTAAACCCAGTGAAGGCTCAGGCGTTTCTGAAATGTGTTTCAGACCTAGAGTTGGCTGTGGTAATTGTGCCAGTTCCAGTTCTGGAACGGGGTCTGGAGTTTTACTCAAATCTATTCATTGTACCAAAGAAAGAGAATTCCTTCAGACCAGTTCTGGATCTAAAAATATTGAATCGTTATGTAAGGATACCAACATTCAAAATGGTGACTATAAGGACTATTCTGCCTTTTGTTCAGCAAGGGCATTATATGTCTACAATAGACTTACAGGATGCATATCTTCATATTCCAATCCATCCAGATCAGTTTCTGAGATTCTCTTTTCTAGACAAGCATTACCAGTTTGTTGCTCTTCCGTTTGGCCTAGCAACAGCTCCAAGGATCTTTTCAAAGGTTCTCGTGCCCTTCTCTCTGTAATCAGAGAACAGGGTATTGCGGTATTTCCTTATTTGGACGATATCTTGGTATTTGCTCAGTCTTTACATTCTGCAGAATCTCATACGAATCAACTTATGTTGTTTCTTGAAAGACATGGTTGGAGGATCAATTTACCAAAGAGTTCCTTGATTCCTCAGACAAGGGTAACCTTTTTGGGTTTCCAAATAGATTCAGTGTCCATGACTTTGTCTCTAACAGAAAAGAGACGTCTGAAATTGGTTTCAGCTTGTCGAAACCTTCAGTTTCAATCATTCCCTTTGGTAGCTTTGTGCATGGAAATTCTAGGTCTCATGACTGCTGCATCGGACGCGATCCCTTTTGCTAGTTTTCACATGAGATCTCTCCAGCTTTGTATGCTGAACCAATGGTGCAGGGATTATACAAAGATATCACAAATAATATCCTTAAATCCCAATGTTCGATCTTCTCTGACTTGGTGGTTGGATCACCATCGTTTAATTCAAGGGGCCTCTTTTGTTCGTCCAACCTGGACTGTAATCTCAACAGATGCGAGTCTTTCAGGTTGGAGAGCTGTATGGGGATCTCTGACAGCGCAGGGGGTTTGGAAATCAACATTTTGGAACTCAGTGCAATTTTCAGAGCTCTTCAGTTCTGGCCTCTTCTGAAGAGAGAATCGTTTATTTGTTTTCAGACAGACAATGTCACAACCGTGGCATATGTCAATCATCAAGGTGGGACTCAGGCTATGAAAGAAGTATCTCGGATACTTGTATGGGCGGAATCCAGCTCCTGTCTAATTTCTGCGGTTCACATCCCAGGTGTAGACAATTGGGAAGCAGATTACCTCAGTCGCCAGACGTTACATCCGGGCGAATGGTCTCTTCACCCAGAGGTATTTCTTCAGATTGTTCAAATCTGGGAACTTCCAGAAATAGATCTGATGGCTTCTCATCTAAACAAGAAACTTCCCAGGTATCTGTCCAGATCCAGGGATCCTCAGGCGGAAGCGGTGGACGCGTTGTCACTTCCTTGAAATTATGAACCTGCTTATATCTTTCCGCCTCTAGTTCTTCTTCCAAAAGTGATTTCAAAAATCCTAATGGTTTGTTTGTTTGTAGTGCTGGTGGCTCCAGCATGGCCTCACAGGTTTTGGTATGCGGATCTCGTTCGGATGGCCAGTTGTCAACCTTGGACACTTCCGTTAAGGCCAGACCTTCTATCTCAAGGCCCATTTTTCCATCAGGATCTCAAATCATTAAATTTGAAGGTATGGAGATTGAACGCTTAATACTTAGTCATAGAGGTTTCTCTGATTCAGTGATTAATATTATGTTACAGGCTCATAAATCTGTGTCTAGAAAGATTTATTATCGAGTTTGGAAGACTTACATTTCTTGGTGTTCTTCTCATAAATTCTCTTGGCATTCTTTTAGAATTCCTAGAATTTTACAGTTTCTTCAGGATGGTTTGGAAAAAGGTTTGTCTGCAAGTTCCTTGACAGGACAAACCTCTGCTCTTTCTGTACTTTTTCACAGAAAGATTGCTAATCATCCTGATATTCATTGTTTTGTACAGGCTTTGGTTCATATTAAGCCTGTCATTAAGTCAATTTCTCCTCGGAGTCTTAATTTTGTTCTGAGGGCTTTGCAGGCTCCTCCGTTTGAACCTATGCATTCTCTGGATATTAAATTACTTTCTTGGAAAGTTTTATTCCTTTTGGCCATCTCTTCTGCTAGAAGAGTTTGAGTTATCTGCTCTTTCTTGTGAATCTCCTTTTCTGATTTTTCATCAGGATAAGGCAGTGTTGCGGACTTCATTTAATTTTTTTACCTAAAGTTGTGAATTCTAACAACATTAGTAGAGAAATTGTTGTCCCTTCTTTGTGTCCTAATCCTAAGAATTCTCTGGAGAGATCTTTACATTCTTTGGATGTAGTAAGAGCTTTGAAATATTATGTTGAAGCTACTAAAGATTTCAGGAAGACTTCTAGTCTATTTGTTATCTTTTCTGGTTCTAGGAAAGGTCAGAAGGCTTCTGCCATTTCTTTGGCATCTTGGTTAAAGTCTTTGATTCATCATGCTTATGTGGAGTCGGGTAAATCCCTGCCTCAAAGGATTACGGCTCATTCTACTAGGTCAGTTTCTACTTCCTTGGTTTTTAAGAATGAAGCTTCTGTTGATCAGATTTGCAAAGCAGCAACTTGGTCTTCTTTGCATACTTTTACTAAATTCTACCATTTTTATGTTTTTTCTTCTTCTGAAGCAGTTTTTGGTAGAAAAGTACTTCAGGCAGCTGTTTCAGTTTGATTCTTCTGCTTATAATTTCAGTTTTTTTTTATTATAAGATTTAAAACCTTTTGATTTGGGTTGTGGATTATTTTTTCAGCGGAATTGGCTGTCTTATTTTATCCCTCCCTCTCTAGTGACTCTTGCGTGGAAGTTCCACATCTTGGGTATCTGCTATCCCATACGACACTAGCTCATGGACTCTTGCCAATTACATGAAAGAAAACATAATTTATGTAAGAACTTACCTGATAAATTCATTTCTTTCGTATTGGCAAGAGTCCATGAGGCCCACCCTTTTTGTGGTGGTTATGATTTTTTTTGTATAAAGCACAATTATTCCAATTCCTTGTTTGATGCTTTCGCTCCTTTCTTATCACCCCACTTCTTGGCTATTCGTTAAACTGAATTGTGGGTGTGGTGAGGGGTGTATTTATAGGCATTTTGAGGTTTGGGAAACTTTGCCCCTCCTGGTAGGAATGTATATCCCATACGTCTCTAGCTCATGGACTCTTGCCAATATGAAAGAAATGAATTTATCAGGTTCTTACATAAATTATGTTTTCATCTACAACAAAGTTTTGGGATATAGCCATATTCCACGTCACTCCTTGCAGTCGGGTAGTGGTGGTTTTAAAGCAGTTAGGAACTTGTAAAGAGGTACTTACTGCGTTTTCCTTACAATTGCTGCCCTAGTTTAGAAAGCCAGAGTTGGCTACTCTTTTATTTCTTTTTCAAAGGTCTCTGTGAGGAACTGTGTCTTCTCATACCTTGTAACTGTCTACATGCCGGACAGCGGAGCAGGTAAGTGCTTTTTTTTCCCAGTTGGGTATACAATGCACATAACAAATTAAAAGACACTGCTTATTTATTGGGACATAGATAATCCTGTTGTATGTGTTACACTGGGGCATGAAGCAGGCACTGTAGCAAGTGTGAGACTAACATTTAAACTCTTTTAAAAAGAAAGGGTAAAATGTTTTTTTTTTATTAGGCTTTATTTTCTGACACATATTTACTTGATAAAACAATTCAATTAAAGTTTAAACTGAAAGTAAGGCTGAATTTTCTATTACAGCAGCTTATTAATTTCCCCTTTACTTTAAAATAAAACAATGCAACATTTGAAACTGTCCGGGTTTGAAAAAAATGGTTATTTCTGGTACTCAGTGTACCAGGAAGCTATTTTCCTTCTTAATATGAGGAGAATCTACGGCATCATTCCTTACTGTTGGGAAATACTGAACCTGGCTACCAGGAGGAGGCAAAGACACCCCAGTCAAAGGCTTAAATACTCCCCTCATATCCCAGTCATTCTTTGCCTTTCGTCACAGGAGGTTGGCAGAGAAGTGTCAGAAGATTCGGAGTAGTTCCTTATGAAGGGTATCTGCCCTTTGAAATGGGACTGGAGTTTTAAGTAGTCTTGTCAGCCTCTCAGTGAGAGCATTGACAAAAGTTAGAGTCTGGAGATACAGGGAGAGTCTTTCTGCGAACCCATCCAGACTCTTATTAACAGCTCCTAAGCAATCAGTGTTGACGCATTTCCCTGCCTGCTTTCATCACTCAAGTCCATGTCAAGTGCAATGCTACAAGACTGTCAAACTTAAGAGGCTGTGTTCCTGTTCCACGGCATAGATTCCGGTAAGATCGTTTCAATTTTTATACACATATAACGCAAGAAGACAGGGTCACAGTGTGGCTCGTTTTATCCATGTGTAATCTAGGGTTAATATCCCTGGAGGATGATTATTGACACGGGAAATTAATTACTTAATTTTATTTATTATGATTTTGCTGCGACATGCTCAGGCAGATGTTGGAATGTACAGGTTTTACTTTTTGATGGGAGTGAATTATATATATTCTCTATAAATTTCATACCAACATAGTGATTTGTTCCTAATCTTTTCTGTCGTTTCGGTTTGTTACATTGTTTATGGTTTATTAACAGCTTATAGGCATAGATCTGGCCGTTGATGTAACATTAATTGTGTAACACTGTTCATACGGTAATATCAGTGCTATGTATATAGTAACTTTTTGTATTGAGACTAACCGTTTGTTTGTACATTTTACTTTTGAGGGTTATTTTATATGAGTATTTCTCTAGCACCTCCTAGAAGGAGGAGCATAGAGCCTTTAAATAGTATACACCTGTAACTTAATTTTAAGTCTATGACTACGGTCTAAGTGGCCGAAACTGGTCAGACGTTCTTGTACTCACATACAATTTTGTATGGAGTTAACAAAAACTGAGCTGAAAGCGGCGCTCCACTAAATATCTTCCAATAAAAACTATGCCTGAGAGATACAATGTATAAACATAAAAATAACAATTATAATAAATTCCCAATCCTGGCCTATTATAATAATCTCAGAAATAATTTATAAATACTAATTACTAAATGTTAATTCCGTGACTTAATTAAAATATGATCAAAGTAAAATAATAAAAAACACACTAATAATTTAAAAATGTTTTGGAACATATATACACACATATATAAGTATAACCGGGTAAGCATAAAATGTCCAGTTTTATGGAGATTTGAAATAATACTTGCAATCATCCAAAGTATAATGTCCGTTCCCTGAATGTGAAGATTCAATCTGCAAATTGCCAGTGATTTCTTAGGGAGAGGGTGCTGCTGTATACAAAGCCTGTATTTCCCAAACAGGCTGTGGTGCAATCTGTAGAAATCGGAGAAAAGAAAACAACGCAATCCACAATTCAAGTGAATAACTTTAAAGAGACTGGAATTTTTATTGTTTTAAAAGATAGATAATCCCTTTATTACCCATTTCTCAGTTTTGCATAACCAACACAGTTCTAATAATATACTTTTAACCTCTGTGATTATCTTGTATCTAAGCTTCTGCAAACTGCCCCTTTTTTCAGTTCTTTTGACAGACTTGCAGTCTAGCCAATCAGTGCCTGCTCCCAGATAACTTCTCGTGCACAATCACAGTGTTACCGTAGCACTGTAGTGATCTGGAGTAGTCAGCTTGAACACCCGGCTTTAGTCTCAATCCGATGCTGCAGACAGTTCAGCTACATATTTTTACAAAAAATAAGTATTTGGATATTTTACATTTTTGGTATTCTGTGGCATCTTTCTCTTGTAAAGGTGTATCCAGTCCATGGGTTCATCCATTACTTGTGGGATATTTTCCTTTCCAACAGGAAGCTGCAAGAGGACACCCACAGCAGAGCTGTCTATATAGCTCCTCCCCTAACTGCCACCCCCAGTCATTCTCTTGCAGCTCTCGACAAGAAAGGAAGTATCAAGAGAGATGTGGTGACTTAGTGTAGTTTTTACCTTCAATCAAAAGTTTGTTATTTTTAAACGGTACCAGCGTTGTACTGTTTTTACTCTCAGGCAGAAATTGGAAGAAGACTTCTGCCTGGAGGTTTGATGATCTTAGCGGTTTGCAACTAAGGTCCATTGCTGTTCTCACACATAACTGAAGAGTATGGAAAGAAAACGTCAGTTGGGGGGATGGTCTGCAGATTGCCTTCTTTGAGGTATGTTCAGTATATTTTTTTCTAGAGAGATGATAAGGTCTAGAAAATGCTGACAGTGCCTGGTATATTTAAGGTAAGCCTGATACAGTGATTTAACAACAACTGGGATCATGCTTGCAAAAAGGGATAATATTGATGTTAATACCTATATTACTTAGTGTAAAAACGTTTGCATGATTTATAAATAAAAAAGTTTTTTCTCTGAGGGTGATAAATCTTTATTTGGGGCCTAGTTTCCACATGGCTTGTTAGATTACTCCGAGGAGTACTTTTTTAAGGCCCTCTGACTTTGAGTGCGTGGTGGGAGGGGCCTATTTTTGTTTTCAGTCTGAGACATCCAGCTTCCCTGAAGGAGTCCTCTGGCTTATAGGACCTCTATAGAGGGTTTTGTTCCTGCAAAAAACGTTTTTAAGGGCAGGTAGGAGCCACAGCAGAGCTGTGGCAGTGTGTTTGACTGTTTGTTACAGTTTAATGTTTTTCTAATTCATTTTTGGGTCTGAGGGGTTAATCATCCATTTGCAAGTGGGTGCAATGCTGCTTTAGTCCCTTATACACACTGTAAAAATTTCATAGAGTTTACTACTTTTTTTCACTGTTTTGCAGTTTATGTGGTAGTTTTTTCTCTTAAAGGCACAGTACCGTTTTTTATTATTGCTTTTTTCACATTTATTAAAGTGTTTTCCAAGCTTGCTGGTCTCATTACTAGTCTGTTAAACATGTCTGACATAGAGGAAACTCCTTGTTCATTATGTTTAGAAGCCATTGTGGAACCCCCTCTTAGAATGTGTACCAAATGCACTGACCTTTCTATAAGTTATAAAGACCATATTATGGCTTTTAAAGATTTACCACCTGAGGTTTCTGAGACTGACAAAAGGGAGGTTATGCCATCTAGCTCTCCCCACGTGTCAGAACCTATAACTCCCGCTCAAGGGACGCCAAGTACATCTAGCGCGTCCAATGCGTTTACTTTACAAGACATGGCGGCAGTTATGAATCATACCCTCACAGAGGTATTGTCCAAACTGCCAGGGTTACAAGGAAAGCGGGACAGCTCTGGGGCTAGAATAAATACAGAGCTCTCTGATGCTTTAGTAGCTATGTCTGATATACCCTCACAATGTGCAGAAGTTGAAGCAGGAGAGCTTCTATCTGTGGGTGACTTCTCTGATTCAGGGAAGGTGTTACTTCAGTCTGACTCTGAAATGACAGCATTTAAATTTAAGCTTGAACACCTCCACGTGTTGCTCAGGGAGGTTTTAGCGACTCTGGATGACTGTGACACCATTGTAGTCCCAGAGAAATTGTGTAAAATGGACAAATACTTTGCAGTGCCTGTTTACACTGATGTTTTTCCAATCCCTAAGAGGTTTTCAGAAATTATTACTAAGGAATGGGATAGACCAGGTGTGCCGTTCTCTCCCCCTCCTGCCCTGCTTTTAAGAAAATGTTTCCTATAGATGCCGCTACACGGGACTTGTGGCAGACGGTCCCTAAGGTGGAGGGAGCAGTCTCTACCCTAGCTAAGCGTACAACTGTTCCTGTCAAGGACAGTTGTGCTTTCCTAGATCCTATGGATAAGAAATTAGAGGGTTTCCTTAAGAAAATCTTTATACAACAAGGTTTTATTCTCCAGCCTCTTGCATGCATTGCCCCAGTCACTGCTGCAGCGGCTTTCTGGTTTGAGTCTCTGGAGAAGGCTTTACAGGTAGAGACCCCGTTGGATGATATCCTTGACAGGCTTAAAGCTCTTAAGTTAGCCAATTCATTTATTTCTGACACCGTTTTTCATTTAACCAAGCTAACGGCTAAAAATTCAGGTTTTGCCATTCAGGCACGTTGGGCTCTATGGCTTAAATCCTGGTCAGCTGATGTCACTTCAAAGTCTAAACTTCTCAAGATCCCTTTCAATGGGCAGACCCTATTTGGGCCTGGACTGAAGGAGATCATTTCTGATATTACTGGAGGAAAAGGCCACATCCTTCCCCAGGATAGGTCCAACAAGTTAAGGACCAAACAGAATAATTTTTGTTCCTTTCGAAACTTCAAGAGTGGCGCAGCTTAATTTTCCTCTTCTACAAAACAAGAGGGAAATTTTGCCCAGTCCAAGCCAGTCTGGAGACCTAACCAGGCTTGGAACAAGGGAAACAGGTCAAAAAGCCTGCTGCTGCCTCTAAGACAGCATGAAGGAGTAGCCCCCGATCCAGGACCGGATCTAGTGGGGGGCAGACTTTCTCTCTTTGCCCAGGCTTGGGCAAGAGACGTCCAGGATCCCTGGGCTCTGGAGATTGTTTCCCAGGGATATCTTCTGGATTTCAAAGCTTCATCTCCAAAGGGGAGTTTTCATCTCTCACAATTATCTGCAAACCAGATAAAGAGAGAGGCATTCTTACATTGCGTTCAAGACCTACTAGTTATGGGAGTGATCCACCCAGTTCCAAAGGAGGAACAGGGGCAGGGCTTCTATTCAAATCTGTTTATAGTTCCCAAGAAAGAGGGAACTTTCAGACCAATCTTGGATCTCTAGATCCTAAACAAATTTCTCAGGGTCCCATCCTTCAAGATGGAGACTATTCGAACCATCCTACCTATGATCCAGGAGGGTCAATATATGACTACCGTGGATTTAAAGGATGCTTATCTACATATTCCGATACACAGGGATCATCATCAGTTTCTAAGGTTCGCCTTCCTAGACAGGCATTACCAGTTTGTGGCTCTTCCCTTCGGGTTAGCCACGGCACCAAGAATCTTTACGAAGGTTCTAGGGTCCCTTCTGGTGGTTCTAAGACCGCGGGGTATAGCAGTAGCCCCTTACCTAGACGACATCCTGATACAGGCGTCAACTTTTCATATCGCCAGGTCTTATACGGACATTGTTCTGGCATTCCTAAGGTCTCACAGGTGGAAGGTGAACAAAGGAAAGATTTCTCTCTCCCCTCTCACAAGAGTTTCCTTCCTAGGAACTCTGATTCAGTAGAAATGAAGATTTATCTGACAGAGGTCAGGTTGTCAAAACTTCTGACTTCCTGCCGTGCTCTTTGTTCCATTTCTCGTCCGTCAGTGGCTCAGTGTATGGAGGTAATCGGATTAATGGTAGCGGCAATGGACATACTTCCGTTTTCCCGCCTACATCTCAGACCACTGCAACTTTGCATGCTCAATCAGTGGAATGGGGATTACACAGATTTGTCCCCTCTACTAAATCTGGATCAAGAGACCAGGGATTCTCTTCTCTGGTGGCTATCTCGGGTCAATCTGTCCAAGGGAATGAGTTTCCGCAGGCCAGAATGGACTATAGTAACGACAGATGCCAGCCTTCTGGGCTGGGGTGCAGTCTGGAACTCCCTGAAGGCTCAGGGTTCGTGGACTCAGGAGGAGGCCCTCATTCCGATAAACATTCTGGAACTAAGAGTGATATTCAATGCTCTTCAGGCTTGGCCTCAGCTAGCTGCGGTCAGGTTCATCAGATTTCAGTCAGACAACATCACGACTGTAGCCTATATCAACCATCAGGGGGGAACAAGGAGCCCCCTGGCAATGTTGGAGGTTTCAAAGATAATTCTATGGGCAGAGGTTCACTCTTGCCATCTCTCGGCTATCCATATCCCAGGAGTAGAGAACTGGGAGGCGGATTTTTTAAGTCGGCAGACTTTTAATCCGGGGGAGTGGGAGCTCCATCCGGAGGTATTTGCCCAGTTGATCCAACTTTGGGGCAAACCAGAACTGGATCTCATGGCATCTTGTCAGAACGCCAAGCTTCCTTGTTATGGGTCCAGGTCCAGGGATCCCAAGGCAGCGCTGATAGATGCTCTAGCAGCGCCCTGGTCCTTCAGCCTGGCTTATGTGTTTCCACTGTTTCCTCTGCTCCCTCGTCTGATTGCCAAGATCAAGCAGGAGAGAGCTTCGGTGATCTTGATAGCCCCTGCGTGGCCATGCAGGACTTGGTATGCACATCTGGTGGACATGTCATCCTTTCCACCATGGACTCTGCCGCTAAGGCAGGACCTTCTACTTCAAGGTTTCTTTAAACATCCAAATCTAATTTCTCTACGTCTGACTGCTTGGAGATTGAACGCTTGATTCTATCAAAGCGTGGTTTTTCCGAATCAGTCATTGATACCTTGATTCAGGCTCTAAAGCCTGTCACCAGGAAAATCTATCATAAGATATGGTGTAAATATCTTCATTGGTGTGAATCCAAGGGTTACTCATGGAGTAAGGTCAGGATTCCTAGGATATTATCTTTTCTCCAAGAAGGATTGGAGAAGGGATTGTCCGCTAGTTCCTTAAAGGGACAGATTTCTGCTCTGTCTATTCTTTTGCACAAACGTCTGGCTGAGGTTCCAGACATTCAGGCGTTTTGTCAGGCTTTAGTTAGAATCAAGCCTGTGTTTAAACCTGTTGCTTCGCCATGGAGTTTAAATTTAGTTCTTAAAGTTCTTCAAGGGGTTCCGTTTGAACCTTTGCATTCCATAGATATTAAGCTTTTATCTTGGAAAGTTCTATTTTTAGTAGCTATCTCCTCGGCTCGAAGAGTTTTAGAGTTATCTGCTTTACAGTGTGATTCCCCTTATCTGATTTTCCATGCAGATAAGGTAGTGTTACGTACCAAACCTGGGTTTCTGCCTAAGGTGGTATCTAATAAGAATTTCAATCAGGAGATTGTTGTTCCTTCCCTATGTTTTAATCCTTTTCTTTCATGTAATTAGCAAGAGTCCATGAGCTAGTGACGTATGGGATATACATTCCTACCAGGAGGGGCAAAGTTTCCCAAACCTCAAAATGCCTATAAATACACCCCTCACCACACCCACAATTCAGTTTTACAAACTTTGCCTCCCGTGGAGGTGGTGAAGTAAGTTTGTGCTAGATTCTTCGTTGATATGTGCTTCGCAGCAGGCTGGAGCCCGGTTTTCCTCTCAGAGTGCAGTGAATGTCAGAGGGATGTGAAGAGAGTATTGCCTATTTGAATTCAATGGTCTCCTTCTACGGGATCTATTTCATAGGTTCTCTGTTATCGGTCGTAGAGATTCATCTCTTACCTCCCTTTTCAGATCGACGATATACTCTTATATACCATGACCTCTACTGATTCTCGTTTCAGTACTGGTTTGGCTATCTACTATATGTAGATGAGTGTCCTGGGGTAAGTAAGTCTTATTTTTTGTGACACTCTAAGCTATGGTTGGGCACTTTATATGTAAAGTTCTAAATATATGTCTTTAAACTTATATTTGCCTTGATTCAGGATGATCAATATTCCTTATTTCAGACAGTCAGTTTCATATTTGGGTTAATGCATATGAATATTCAATTTTTTTCTTACCTTAAAAAATTGTTTTCAAATTGACTTTTTTCCCTGTGGGCTGTTAGGCTTGCGGGGGCTGAAAATGCTTCAATTTATTGCGTCATTCTTGGCGCGGATTTTTTGGCGCAAAAAAAAAATTCTGTTGTCATTTCCGGCGTCATTCTTGACGCCGGAAGTTGTTCGTGATTATGTCATTTTTTTTGACGTTTTGCGCCAAAAATGTTGGCGTTCCGGATGTGGCGTCATTCTTGGCGCCAAAAATTTTTAGGCGCCAATAATGTGGGCGTCTTTTTTGTCTCCACCTTTTTTACACATTATTTCAGTCGCATTTTTTCATTGCTTCTGGTTGCTAGAGGCTTGTTCATTGGCATTCTTTCCCATTCCTGAAACTGTCATTTAAGGAATTTGATAATTTTGCTTTATATGTTGTTTTTTCTATTACATATTGCAAGATGTCTCAGATTGACCCTGGATCAGAATCTACTTCTGGAAAAACGCTGCCTGATGCTTGTTCTACAAAAGTTAAGTGTATTTGTTGTAAACTTTTGGTAACTGTTCCTCCGGCTGTAGTTTGTGATGAATGTCATGATAAACTTTCTAATGCAGATAGTATTTCCATTAGTAATATACCATTACCTGTTGCTGTTCCCTCAACATCTAATACTCAGGATGTTCCTGTTAATATAAGAGAATTTGTTTCTAAATCTATTAGGAAGGCTATGTCTGTTATTCCTCCTTCCAATAAACGTAAAAGGTCTTCTAAAACTTCTCATTTTTCAGATGAAATTTTAAATGACCGTCATAATTCTGATTTGTCTGTTTCTGATGAGGATTTTTCTGGTTCAGAGGATTCTGTCTCAGATATTGACACTGATATATCTTCATATTTATTTAAGATGGAATTTATTCGCTATTTACTTAAAGAAGTTTTAATCGCTTTAGAAATGGAGGATTCTAGTCCTCTTGATACTAAATCTACTAAGCGTTTAAATTCGGTTTTTAAACCTCCTATGGTTATTCCAGAAGTTTTTCCTGTCCCTGATGCTATTTCTGAAGTAATTTCTAGGGAATGGAATAATTTGGGTACTTCATTTACTCCTTCTCAAAGGTTTAAGAAATTGTATCCTGTGCCATCTGATAGATTAGAGTTTTGGGACAAAATCCCTAAAGTTGATGGGGCTATCTCTACTCTTGCTAAACGTACTACTATTCCTACGGCAGATAGTACTTCCTTTAAGGATCCTTTAGATAGGAAGATTGAATCCTTTCTGAGGAAAGCTTATTTATGTTCAGGTAATCTTCTTAGACCTGCTATTTCTTTGGCTGATGTTGCCGCCGCTTCCACTTTTTGGTTGGAGGCTTTAGCACGACAAGTATCAGACCATAATACTCATAGCATTGTTAAACTTCTTCAACATGCTAATAACTTTATTTGTGATGCCATCTTTGATATCATTAGAGTTGATGTCAGGTATATGTCTTTAGCTATTTTAGCTAGAAGAGCTTTATGGCTTAAAATTTGGAATGCAGATATGTCTTCCAAATCAACTTTGCTTGCTCTTTCTTTCCAAGGTAATAAATTATTTGGTTCCCAGTTGGATTCTATTATTTCAACTGTTACTGGGGGGAAAGGAACATTTTTGCCTCAGGACAAAAAATCTAAAGGTAAATACAGGGCTGCTAATCGTTTTCGTTCCTTTCGTCAGAATAAGGAACAGAAGCCTGACCCTTCCCCTAAAGGAACGGTTTCTGTCTGGAAACCTTCTCCAATCTGGAATAAAACCAAGCCTTTTAGAAAGTCAAAACCAGCTCCCAAGTCCACATGAAGGTGTGGCCCTCATTCCAGCTCAGCTGGTAGGGGGCAGGTTACGATTTTTCAAAGACATTTGGATCAATTTGATTCACAGTCTTTGGATTCAGAACATTGTTTCTCAAGGGTACAGGATAGGTTTCAAGGTAAGGCCACCTGCGAAGAGATTTTTTCTCTCTCGCATTCCAATAAACCCAGTGAAAGCTCAGGCATTTCTGAAATGTGTTTCAGATCTAGAGTCAGCCGGGGTAATTGTGCCTGTTCCAGTTCTGGAACAGGGTCTGGGGTTTTACTCAAATCTATTCATTGTACCAAAGAAGGAGAATTCCTTCAGACCAGTTCTGGATTTAAAGATATTGAATCGTTATGTAAGGATACCAACATTCAAAATGGTAACTATAAGGACTATTCTGCCTTTTGTTCAGCAAGGGCATTATATGTCCACAATAGATTTACAGGATGCATATCTTCATATTCCGATTCATCCAGATCACTTTCAGTTTCTGAGATTCTCTTTTCTAGACAAGCATTACCAGTTTGTGGCCCTTCCGTTTGGCCTAGCAACAGCTCCAAGGATCTTTTCAAAGGTTCTTGGTGCCCTTCTCTCGGTAATCAGAGAACAGGGTATTGCGGTATTTCCTTATTTGGACAATATCTTGGTACTTGCTCAGTCTTTACATTCTGCAGAATCTCACATGAATCAACTTGTGTTGTTTCTTCAAAAACATGGTTGGAGGATCAATTTACCAAAGAGTTCGTTGATTCCTCAGACAAAGGTAACCTTTTTGGGTTTTCAGATAGATTCAGTGTCCATGACCTTGTCTCTAACAGAAAAGAGACGTCTGAAATTGGTTTCAGCCTGTTGAAACCTTCAGTCTCTATCATTCCCTTTGGTAGCTTTGTGCATGGAAATTCTAGGTCTCATGACTGCTGCATCGGACGCGATCCCCTTTGCTCGTTTTCACATACGACCTCTTCAGCTTTGTATGCTGAACCAATGGTGCAGGGATTATACAAAGATATCACAATTAATATCCTTAAATCCCAATGTACGACACTCTCTGACGTGGTGGATAGATCACCATTGTTTAGTTCAAGGGGCTTCCTTTGTTCGCCCAACCTGGACTGTGATCTCAACAGATGCGAGTCTGTCAGGTTGGGGAGCTGTATGGGGATCTCTGACAGCGCAGGGGGTTTGGGAATCTCAGGAGCGAGATTACCAATCAACATTTTGGAACTCCGTGCGATTTTCAGAGCTCTTCAGTCCTGGCCTCTTCTGAAGAGAGAATCGTTTATTTGCTTTCAGACAGACAATGTCACAACCGTGGCATATGTCAATCATCAGGGTGGGACTCACAGTCCTCAGGCTATGAAAGAAGTATCTCGGATACTTGTTTGGGTGGAATCCAGCTCCTGTCTAATTTCTGCGGTTCACATCCCAGGTGTAGACAATTGGGAAGCGGATTATCTCAGTCGCCAGACGTTACATCCAGGCGAATGGTCCCTTCACCCAGAGGTATTTCTTCAGATTGTTCAAATCTGGGGTCTTCCAGAAATAGATCTGATGGCCTCTCATCTAAACAAGAAACTTCCCAGGTATCTGTCCAGATCCAGGGACCCTCAGGCGGAGGCAGTGGATGCGTTGTCGCTTCCTTGGAATTATCATCCTGCCTATATCTTTCCGCCTCTAGTTCTTCTTCCAAAGTGATTTCCAAAATTCTAATGGAACGTTCGTTTGTGCTGCTGGTGGCTCCAGCATGGCCTCACAGGTTTTGGTATGCGGATCTAATTCGGATGGCCAGTTGCCAACCTTGGACTCTTCCGTTAAGACCAGACCTTCTATTTCAAGGCCCTTTTTTCCATCAGAATCTCAAATCATTAAATTTGAAGGTATGGAAATTGAACGCTTGATTCTTAGTCATAGAGGTTTCTCTGACTCAGTAATTAATACTATGTTACAGGCTCGTAAATCTGTGTCTAGGAAGATTTATTATCGAGTCTGGAAGGCTTACATTTCTTGGTGTTCATCTCATAAATTCTCCTGGCATTCGTTCAGAATTCCTAGAATTTTACAGTTTCTTCAGGGTGGTTTGGATAAAGGTTTGTCTGCAAGTTCCTTGAAAGGACAAATTTCTGCTCTTTCTGTTCTTTTTCACAGAAAAATTGCTATTCTTCCTGATATTTATTGTTTTGTACAGGCTTTGGTTCGTATCAAACCTGTCATTAAGTCAATTTCTCCTCCTTGGAGTCTTAATTTGGTTCTGAGGGCTTTAAAAGCTCCTCCGTTTGAACCTATGCATTCTCTGGACATTAAATTACTTTCTTGGAAAGTTCTGTTCCTTTTGGCCATCTCTTCTGCTAGAAGAGTTTCTGAGTTATCTGCTCTTTCTTGTGAATCTCCTTTTCTGATTTTTCATCAGGATAAGGCAGTGTTGCGAACCTCATTTAAATTTTTACCTAAGGTTGTGAATTCTAACAACATTAGTAGAGAGATTGTTGTTCCTTCATTATGTCCTAATCCTAAGAATTAAAAGGAGAGATCTTTACATTCTTTGGATGTAGTAAGAGCCTTGAATTATTATGTTGAAGCTACTAAGGATTTTAGAAAGACTTCTAGGCCTCCGCCATTTCTTTGGCGTCTTGGTTAAAGTCTTTGATTCATCATGCTTATGTAGAGTTGGGTAAATCCCCACCTCAAAGAATTACGGCTCATTCTACTAGGTCAGTTTCTACTTCCTGGGCGTTTAGGAATGAAGCTTCTGTTGATCAGATTTGCAAAGCAGCAACTTGGTCTTCTTTGCATACTTTTACTAAATTCTACCATTTTGATGTGTTTTCTTCTTCTGAAGCAGTTTTTGGTAGAAAAGTACTTCAGGCAGCTGTTTCAGTTTGATTCTTCTGCTTATAATTTCATTATTTTGAGATTAAAACGTTTGTTTTGGGTTGTGGATTATTATTATTTTTCAGCGGAATTGGCTGTCTTTATTTTATCCCTCCCTCTCTAGTGACTCTTGCGTGGAAGTTCCACATCTTGGGTATTCATTATCCCATACGTCACTAGCTCATGGACTCTTGCTAATTACATGAAAGAAAACATAATTTATGTAAGAACTTACCTGATAAATTCATTTCTTTCATATTAGCAAGAGTCCATGAGGCCCACCCTTTTTCTGTGGTGGTTATGATTTTTTTTGTATAAAGCACAATTATTCCAATTCCTTATTTTTGATGCTTTCGCTCTTTTCTTATCACCCCACTTCTTGGCTATTCGTTAAACTGAATTGTGGGTGTGTTGAGGGGTGTATTTATAGGCATTTTGAGGTTTGGGAAACTTTGCCCCTCCTGGTAGGAATGTATATCCCATACGTCACTAGCTCATGGACTCTTGCTAATATGAAAGAAATGAATTTATCAGGTAAGTTCTTACATAAATTATGTTTTTCAAAGAAGGAACGTCTATTACACAATTTTGATGTGGTTTGTGCTTTAAAGTTTTATTTACAAGCTACGAAAGATTTTCGTCAAACATCTGCTTTGTTGTCTACTCTGGACAGAGGAGAGGCCAAAAGGCTTCGGCAACTTCTCTTTCCTTTTGGCTAAGAAGCATAATTCGCTTAGCTTATGAGACTGCTGGCCAGCAGCCTCCTGAAAGAATTACAGCTCATTCTACTAGAGCAGTAGCTTCCACATGGGCTTTTAAACATGAGGCCTCTGTTGAACAGATTTGTAAGGCGGCGACTTGGTCTTCGCTTCATACCTTTTCTAAATTCTATAAATTTGATGCTTCTTCGGAGGCTATTTTTGGGAGAAAGGTCTTACAGGCAGTGGTGCCTTCCGTTTAAGTTTCCTGCCTTGCCCCTCCCTTCATCCGTGTCCTAAAGCTTTGGTATTGGTATCCCACAAGTAATGGATGAACCCGTGGACTGGATACACCTTTACAAGAGAGAACAAAATTTTTGCTTACCTGATAAATTTATTTCTCTTGTGGTGTATCCAGTCCATGGCCTGCCCTGTCATTTTAAGGCAGGTGTTTTTTTATTTTTAAACTACAGTCACCACTGCATCCTATAGTTTCTCCTTGTTTTCTTGCTTGTCTTCGGTCGAATGACTGGGGGTGGCAGTTAGGGGAGGAGCTATATAGACAGCTCTGCTGTGGGTGTCCTCTTGCAGCTTCCAGTTGGGAAGGAGAATATCCCACAAGTAATGGATGAACCCGTGGACTGGATACACCACAAGAGAAATAAATTTATCAGCTAAGCATAAATTTTGTTTTTTCTCAAACTCTGATTTCCATTGTGAACTGTTTTCTGAGGTTTTACTTTTGTTTTGGTAAGCTGTGCAGCCTGGAAGGCTTGGCTCGCTTTTCTTTCATGTAATTGGCAAGAGTCCATGAGCTAGTGACGTATGGGATATATTATCCTACCAGGAGGGGCAAAGTTTCCCAAACCTCAAAATGCCTATAAATACACCCCTCACCACACCCACAATTCAGTTTTACAAACTTTGCTTCCTATGGCAGTGGTAAAGTAAGTTTGTGCTTAGATTCCACGTTGATTTGCGCTTCTCAGCATTTTGAAGCCTGATTCCTCCCAGAGTACAGTGAATGTCAGAGGGATGTGAAGGGAGTATCACCTATTGAATGCAATGGTTTTCGTCGCGGGAGATCTATTTCATAGGTTCTCTGTTATCAGTCGTAGAGATTCATCTCCTACCTCCCTTATTCAGATCGACAATATACTCTCATATTCCATTACCTCTACTGATAACTGTTTCAGTACTGGTTTGGCTTTATGCTATATGTGGATGGGTGTCTTTCGGCAAGTATGTTTTCATTACTTAAGACACTCTCAGCTATGGTTTGGCACTTTATGCATTAATGTAAAGTCAGGTTTATATATATTTCATTTTGCAGACTATCAGTTTCATATTTGGGAAAAAACATAGGCCTAGATTTAGAGTTGGGCGGTAGCCGTCAAAACCAGCGTTAGAGGCTCCTAACGCTGGTTTTTACCACCCTCTGGTATTTGGAGCCAGTCATTAAAGGGTCTAACGCTCACTTTCCAGCCGCGACTTTTCCATACCGCAGATCCCCTTACGTCAATTGCGTATCCTATCTTTTCAATGGGATCTTTCTAACTCCGGTATTTAGAGTCGTGGCTGAAGTGAGCGTTAGAAATCTAACGACAAAACTCCAGCCGCAGAAAAAAGTCAGTAGTTAAGAGCTTTCTGGGCTAACGTCGGTTTATAAAGCTCTTAACTACTGTGCTCTAAAGTACACTAACACCCATAAACTACCTATGTACCCCTAAACCGAGGTCCCCCCACATCGCCGCCACTCGATTAAATTTTTTTAACCCCTAATCTGCCGACCGCCACCTACGTTATACTTATGTACCCCTAATCTGCTGCCCCTAACACCGCCGACCCCTATATTATATTTATTAACCCCTAACCTGCCCCCCACAATGTCGCCGCCAGCTACCTACACTTATTAACCCCTAATCTGCCGAGCGGATCTCACCGCTACTATAATAAAGTTATTAACCCCTAATCTGCCTCACTCCCGCCTCAATAACCCTATAATAAATAGTATTAACCCCTAATCTGCCCTCCCTAACATCGCCGACACCTAACTTCAATTATTAACCCCTAATCTGCCGACCGAATCTCGCCGCTACTGTAATAAATGGATTAACCCCTAAAGCTAAGTCTAACCCTAACACTAACACCCCCCTAAGTTAAATATAATTTAAATCTAACGAAATAAATTAACTCTTATTAAATAAATTATTCCTATTTAAAGCTAAATACTTACCTGTAAAATAAACCCTAATATAGCTACAATATAAATTATAATTATATTATAGCTATTTTAGGATTTATATTTATTTTACAGGTAACTTTGTATTTATTTTAACCAGGTACAATAGCTATTAAATAGTTAAGAACTATTTAATAGCTAAAATAGTTAAAATAATTACAAAATTACCTGTAAAATAAATCCTAACCTAAGTTACAATTAAACCTAACACTACACTATCAATAAATAAATTAAATTAAATACCTACAATTATCTACAATTAAACCTAACACTACACTATCAAGAAATAAATTAAATACAATTCCTACAAATAAATACAATTAAATAAACTAAAGTACAAAAAATAAAAAAGAACTGTTACAAAAAATAAAAAAAATTACAACAATTTTAAACTAATTACACCTACTCTAAGCCCCCTAATAAAATAACAAAGACCCCCAAAATAAAAAAATGCCCTACCCTATTCTAAATTACAAAAGTTCAAAGCTCTTTTACCTTACCAGCCCTTAAAAGGACCTATTGTGGGGCATGCCCCAAAGAATTCAGCTCTTTTGCCTGTAAAAAAAACATACAATACCCCCCCAACATTATAACCCACCACCCACATACCCCTAATCTAACCCAAACCCCCCTTAAATAAACCTAACACTAAGCCCCTGAAGATCTTCCTACCTTGTCTTCACCATGCCAGGTTCACCGATCGATCCAGAAGAGCCTCCGATGTCTTGATCCAAGCCCAAGCGGGGGGCTGAAGAGTGACGTCCATCCTCCGGCTGAAGTCTTGATCCAAGCGGGCAGAAGAGGACATCTGGACCGGCAAACATCTTCATCCAAGCCGCATCTTCTATGTTCTTCAATCCGATGACGATCGGCTGATCTTCAAGACCTCCATCTCGGATACATCCTTCTTCACTGACGACTTCCTCGACGAATGACGGTTCCTTTAAGGGACGTCATCCAAGATGGCGTCCCTCGAATTCCGATTGGCTGATAGGATTCTATCAGCCAATCGGAATTAAGGTAGGAAAATTCTGATTGATGGAATCAGCCAATCAGAATCAAGTTCAATCCGATTGGCTGATCCGATCAGCCAATCAGATTGAGCTCGCATTCTATTGGCTGATCGGAACAGCCAATAGAATGCAAGCTCAATCTGATTGAATCAGCTAATCGGATTGAACTTGATTCTGATTGGCTGATTTCATCAGCCAATCAGAATTTTCCTACCTTAATTCTGATTGGCTGATAGAATCCTATCAGCCAATCGGAATTCGAGGGACACCATCTTGGATGACGTCCCTTAAAGGAACCGTCATTCGTCGAGGAAGTCGTCGGTGAAGAAGGATGGATCCGCGATGGAGGTCTTGAAGATCAGCTAGTCGTCATCGGATTGAAGAACATAGAAGATGCGGCTTGGATGAAGATGTTTGCCGGTCCGGATGTCCTCTTCTGCCCGCTTGGATCAAGACTTCAGCCGGAGGATGGACGTCACTCTTCAGCCCCCCGCTTGGGCTTGGATCAAGACATCGGAGGCTCTTCTGGATCAATCGGTGAACCTGGCATGGTGAAGACAAGGTAGGAAGATCTTCAGGGGCTTAGTGTTAGGTTTATTTAAGGGGGGTTTGGGTTAGATTAGGGGTATGTGGGTGGTGGGTTGTAATGTTGGGGGGGTATTGTATGTTTTTTTTACAGGCAAAAGAGCTGAATCCTTTGGGGCATGCCCCACAAAAGGTCCTTTTAAGGGCTGGTAAGGTAAAAGAGCTTTGAACTTTTTAAATTTAGAATAGGGTAGGGCATTTTTTATTTTGGGGGTCTTTATTATTTTATTAGGGGGCTTAGAGTAGGTGTAATTAGTTTAAATTTGTTGTAAATATTTTTTAATTTTTTGTAACTTAGTTCTTTTTTATTTTTTGTACTTTAGTTAGTTTATTTAATTGTATTTATTTGTAGGTATTGTATTTAATTAATTTATTGATAGTGTAGTGTTAGGTTTAATTGTAGATAATTGTAGGTATTTTATTTAATTAATTTATTGATAGTGTAGTGTTAGATTTAATTGTAACTTAGGTTAGGATTTATTTTACAGGTAATTTTGTAATTATTTTAACTATTTTAGCTATTAAATAGCTCTTAACTATTTAATAGCTATTGTACCTGGTTAAAATAAATACAAAGTTACCTGTAAAATAAATATAAATCCTAAAATAGCTATAATATAATTATAATTTATATTGTAGCTATATTAGGATTTATTTTACAGGTAAGTATTTAGCTTTAAATAGGAATAATTTATTTAATAAGAGTTAATTTATTTCGTTAGATTTAAATTATATTTAACTTAGGGGGGTGTTAGTGTTAGGGTTAGACTTAGCTTTAGGGGTTAATACATTTATTAGAATAGCGGTGAGCTCCAGTCGGCAGATTAGGGGTTAATGTTTGAAGTTAGGTGTCGGTGATGTTAGGGAGGGCAGATTAGGGGTTAAAACTATTTATTTTAGGGTTATTGAGGCGGGAGTGAGGCGGATTAGGGGTTAATAACTTTATTATAATAGCGGTGCGGTCCGCTCGGCAGATTAGGGGTTAATAAGTGTAGGCAGGTGGAGGTGACGTTGTGGGGGGCAGATTAGGGGTTAATAAATATAATATAGGGGTCGGCGGTGTTAGGGGCAGCAGATTAGGGGTACATAGGGATAATGTAAGTAGCGACGGTTTACGGAGCGGCAGATTAGGGGTTTAAAAAAATATGCAGGTGTCAGCGATAGTGGGGGCGGCAGAATAGGGGTTAATAAGTGTAAGGTTAGGGGTGTTTAGACTCGGGGTACATGTTAGAGTGTTAGGTGCAGACGTAGGAAGTGTTTCCCCATAGCAAACAATGGGGCTGCGTTAGGAGCTGAACGCGGCTTTTTTTGCAGGTGTTAGGTTTTTTTTCAGCTCAAACAGCCCCATTGTCTTCTATGGGGGAATCGTGCACGAGCACGTTTTTGAAGCTGGCCGCGTCCGTAAGCACCGCTGGTATCGAGAGTTGAAGTTGCGGTAAATATGCTCTACGCTCCTTTTTTGGAGCCTAACGCAGCCATTCTGTGAACTCTAAATACCAGCGGTATTTAAAAGGTGTGGCCAGAAAAAAGCACGCGTAGCTAACGCACCCCTTTGGCCGCAAAACTCTAAATCTAGGCCATATTTAGGAAAATATTTTTCTTACCTGGGGTATAGTCTTTTTTTTTAATTGACTGCTTTTTCATTAAATTTCGCGGGCAAAATTAGGCTCGCAAGGGTGCAAAATGCCAGAGTTTATTGCGTCATTCTTGGCGCAATAATTTTTTTTGGCGCGAAGGTACGTCAGATGACGCAAATTCATCATTTCCGGCGTCTTAGTTGACGCCGAGTTCCTTGCACAAGGTTGCGTCTTCAATGACGCGAGTGTGTCATTTTCGGATGTTGTTAGTGGCAAAAAAAAATCAGTTTCCGTTGTGCGTCATACTTGGCACCAAATAATTTAATTATTTAAAGCCCCATTCCTAGATGCTTCTTGCCTTTTTGTTTTTCTTCAAAGTCAGAGGGCTATGCTGTTTGCATTTTTTTCCCATTCCTGAAACTGCCATATAAGGAAATTGATAATTTTGCTTTATATGTTGTTTTTTCTCTTACATTTGCAAGATGTCTGAATCTGATCCTGTCTCAGAAATCACTGTTGGAACCTTGTTGCCTTTAACAGTTCTACCAAAGCTAAGTGCATTTGTTGTAAATTTGTGGAGATTATATCTCCAGCTGTGGTATGTAATAGTTATCATAATAAGATTTTACATGCAGACAATGTATCCATCAGTAATAGTACAATGCCTGTTGTTCCTTCAACATCTAATGTACATGATATCCCTGTGAATATAAAAGATTTTATTGCTGATGCGATTCAGAAGGCTTTGTCTGCCATCCCGCCTTCTAATAAATGTAAAAGGTCTTTTAAAACTTCTCATAAATTTGATGAAATTTCAAATGACCGACAATATACTGAATTATACTCCTCTGATGAGGATCTATCTGATTTAGAAGATCCTTCCTCAGATGTTGACACTGACAAATCTACTTATTTATTTAAAATGGAGTATATTCGTTCCTTGTTAAGAGGTGTTGATTACATTGGATATTGAGGAAGCTAGTCCTCTTGATATTAAAGCTAGTAAACGTTTAAATTCTGTTTATAAACCTCCTGTGGTTACTCCAGAGGTTTTTCCAGTTCCTGATGCTATTTCTGATATGATTTCTAAGGAATGGAATAGGCCTGGTACTTTTATTCCTTCTTCAAGGTTTAAAAAAATCGTATCCTTTGCCAGAAGTTAGATTGGAGTTTTGGGAAAAGATCCCCAAAGTTGATGGGGCTATTTCTACTCTTGCTAAACGTACTACTATTCCTATGGAAGATAGTACTTCTTTTAAAGACCCTTTAGATAGGAAACTTGAATCTTATCTAAGGAAAGCTTATTTATATTCTAAATTTCTTCTCAGGCCTGCCATTTCTATGGCTGATGTTGCAGCTGCATCAACTTTTTGGTTGGAAAGTTTAGCGCAACAGGAAATGGATCCTGATTTGTCTAGCATTGTTCGCTTGCTTCAACATGCTAATCATTTTATCTGTGATGCCATTTTTGATATCATCAAAATTGATGTTAAATCTATGTCTTTAGCTATTTTAGCTAGAAGAGCTTTGTGGTTTAAATATTGGAATGCTGACATGGTATCTAAGTCTAGATTACTATCTCTTTCTTTCCAAGGTAATAAGTTATTTGGTTCTCAGTTGGATTCCATTATTTCAACTGTCACTGGGGGGAAGGGAGTTTTTTGCTTCAGGATAAAAGACCTAAAGGTAAATCTAAAGCATCTAACCGTTTTCGTTCCTTTCGACAAAATAAGGAACACAAACCTAATCCTTCCCCCAAAGAATCTGGTTCCAATTGGAAACCTTCAAGTTGGAGTAAATCCAAACCTTTTAAGAAATCAAAGCCAGCCCCCAAGTCTGCATGAAGGTGCGGCCCTCATTCCAGCTCAGCTGGTAGGGGGCAGATTAAGATTCTTCCAAAACATTTGGGCAGATTCTGTCCAAAATCAATGGATTCATAGTATTGTCTCTCAAGGATACCGAATAGGATTCGGAGTAAGACCTCCTGTAAGAAGATTTTTTCTCTCATGCATCCCAGCAAATCCAGTAAAGGCTCAGGCTTTTCTGAAGTGTGTTTCAGACCTGGAGCTTTCAGGGGTAATTATACCAGTTCCGTTTCAGGAACAGGGTCTGGGGTTTTATTCAAATCTATTAATTGTCCCAAAGAAAGAAAATTCATTCAGACCAGTTCAGGATCTGAAAATTTTGAATCGTTATGTAAAAGTACCAACTTTCAAATTGGTGACTATAAGGACTATTCTGCCTTTTGTTCAGCAAGGACATTATATGTCAACTATAGACTTACAGGATGCATATCTTCATATTCCGATTCATCCAGACCACTATCAGTTTCTGAGATTCTCTTTTCTAGACAAGCATTACCAATTTGTCACCCTTCCATTTGGCCTAGCGACAGCTCGAAGAATCTTTTCAAATGTTCTCGGTGCCCTACTCTCTGTAATCAGAGAACGGGGTATTGCGGTGTTTCCTTATTTGGACAATATCTTGGTACTAGCTCAGTCTTTACATTCTGCAGAATCTCACACAAATCAACTAGTGTTGTTTCTTCAAAGACATGGTTGGAGGATCAATTTACCAAAAAGTTCCTTGATTCCTCATACAAGGGTCATCTTTTTAGGTTTCCAGATCGATTCAGTGTCCACGACTCTTGTCTCTAACAGACAAGAGACGATTAAAATTGGTTTCAGCTTGTCGGAACCTTCAGTCTCAATCATTCCCTTCAGTAGCTATGTGCATGGAAGTTTTAGGTCTCATGACTGCAGCATCGGACGCAATCCCCTTTGCTTGTTTTCATATGAGACCTCTCCAGCTTTGTATGCTGAACCAATGGTGCAGGGATTATACAAGGATATCACAATTAATATCCTTAAATCCCAATGTTCGACTTTCTCTGACTTGGTAGTTAGATCACCATTGTATAATTTTAGGGGCCTCTTTCGTCTGTCCAACCTGGACTGTGATCACAACAGATGCGAGTCTTTCAGGTTGGGGAGCTGTTTGGGGATCTCTGACAAGGAGTTTGGAAATCTCAAGAGGCGAGATTACCAATCAATATTTTGAAACTCTGTGCGATTCTCAGGGCTCTTCAATTTTGGCCTCTGTTGAAGAAAGAACCTTTCATTTGTTTTCAGACAGACAATGTCACAAATGTGGCATATGTCAATTATCAGGGTGGGACTCACAGTCCTCAAGCTATGAAAGAAGTATCTCGGATACTTGTTAGGGTGGAATCCAGCTCCTGTCTAATTTCTGCGGTTCAAATCCCAGGTATAGACAATTGGGAAGCAGATTACCGAAGTCGCCAGACTTTACATCCGGGAGAATGGTCTCTCCTCCCAGATGTGTTTTCTCAAATTGTTCAGATGTGGGGGCTTCCAGAAATGGATCTGATGGCATCCCATCTAAACAAAAAACTTCCCAGGTACCTGTCCAGGTCCAGGGATACTCAGACGGAAGCAGTGGATGCATTAACACTTCCATGGTGTTATCAACCTGCTTATATTTTCCCGCCTCTAGTTCTTTTTCCAAGAGTGATCTCCAAGATCATCATGGAGCAATTGTTTGTGCTGCTGGTAGCTCCAGCATGGCAACAATAATATGAGAATGGTACTGGCACTAGGACCCAGTGACCCTGGAAAAAAGACTGAGCTAATTGTAACAGTCCGGTGCTATCCCTAAAAAAAGGTTTAAACAATAAAAGTTAAGAATAAAGGTTTAGGGTTTATTAAGCACTCTTTCCTAGTCTAAGTAGCATGGCCTCACATGTTTTGGTATGCAGATCTTGTTCGGATGTTCAGTTGCCAACCTTGGCCACTTCCACTAAGGCCAGACCTTCTATCTCAAGGTCCGTTTTTCCATCAGGATCTCAAATCATTAAATTTGAAGGTATGGAAATTGAACGCTTAGTGCTTAGTCATAGAGGTTTCTCTGACTCAGTGATTAATACTATGTTGCAGGCTCGTAAATCTGTTTCTAGAAAGATTTATTATCGAGTTTGGAAGACTTACATTTCATGGTGTTCTTCTCATAAATTCTCTTGGCATTCTTTTAAAATTCCTAGAATTTTACAGTTTCTTCAGGATGGTTTGGATAAAGGTTTGTCTGCAAGTTCTTTGAAAGGACAAATCTCTGCTCTTTCTGTTTTATTTCACAGAAAGATTGCTAAACTTCCTGATATTCATTGTTTTGTGCAGGCTTTGGTTCATATCAAGCCTGTCATTAAATCAATCTCTCCTCCTTGGAGTCTTAATTTAGTTTTGAAGGCTTTACAGGCTCTTCCGTTTGAGCCTATGCATTCTTTGGACATTAAACTACTTTCTTGGAAAGTGTTGTTTCTTTTGGCCATCTCTTCTGCTAGAAGAGTTTATGAATTATTCTCCTTTTCTGATTTTTCATCAGGATAAGACGCTTTTGTGGACTTCATTTAAATTCTTACCTAAGGTTGTGAATTCTAACAACATTAATAGAGAAATTGTTGTCCCTTCCTTGTGTCCTAATCCTAAGAATTCTTTGGAGAGATCCTTACATTCTTTGCATGTGGTAAGAGCTTTGAAATATTATGTTGAAGCTACTAAAGATTTCAGGAAGACTTCTAGTCTATTTGTTATATTTTCTGGTTCTAGGAAAGGTCAGAAGGCTTCTGCTGTTTCCTTGGCTTCATGGTTAAAGTTTTTGATTCATCAAGCTTATTTGGAGTCGAGTCAAGCTCCGCCTCAGAGAATTACAACTCATTCTACTAGATCAGTCTCTACTTTGTGGGCTTTTAAGAATGAAGCTTCAGTTGATCAGATTTGCAAAGCAGCAACTTGGTCTTCTTTGCATACATTTACTAAATTCTACCATTTTGATGTTTTTGCTTCTTCAGAAGCAGTTTTTGGTAGAAAAGTTCTTCAGGCAGCTGTTTCAGTTTGATTCTTCTGCTTTTGATTTAATTTTTTTTTCCTTTTATTTATGAGAATAAACTTATATTTTGGGTTGTGGATTAATTTTTTTCAGCGGAAAATGGCTGTTTTTATTTCTTCTACAAGATACGACGAGTCCACGGATTTCATCCTTACTTGTGGGATATTAACCTCCTGCTAACAGGAAGTGGCAAAGTGCACCACAGCAGAGCTGTATATATAGCTCCTCCCTTCCCTCCACCCCCAGTCATTCTCTTTGCCTGTGTTAGTAATAGGAAGAGGTAAAGTGAGGTGTTAGTTTTAGATTCGTCAATCAAGAAGTTTTTTTATTTTAAATGGTACCGGTGAGTACTATTTTTCTCAGGGAGATTTGGAGATAAAGATTTCTGCCCTGAGGTTGATGATCTTAGCAGTTGTAACTAAGATCCACGTTGGTTCCCACAGAGTTCTGAAGGTAGTGCAAGATAAATCTTCAGTGTGGAGACCGGTTTCATGCTACAAGCAGCATTGAGGTATGTTCAGTCTTTTACTTCTAAGGAGACTTGGTATATCAGAATTGGCTGACATATTTCCCTGCAAGGGAAGGGGTAAGCAGTAGACCTGTACATAAAGGTGTTACTGAAAATCCTGTGTTTATATTTGTATTTGACATAGTACTGGGCTAGAAACAATAATCAATAGGACACTGGGAGAGGCAGCTTGACATTTTTTATTTGATCACATAACAAATAATCAGTATGGATGCAGTGTTACAGTAAGGTTTTTAGGGGACCACATGGCTTACTTTGCAAACCGTTTCCCATGCGGTTATACAGACTGATATGATCGACGTCCATGATGGGCGGGGCATATTTTCGCGTGCTCAGACGCGCAGTGTACTCTGACTGAGAAGGCAGCAGGCATTAGCTCCGGTGGGGCCTACACTTGTGTTCTGTGCACCGGATCATTGTCGAGTAATTTTGCAGTACCCTGGGGGCAGGTAGGCGCCACATCAGAGCTGTGGCGAGGTGCAGGGGTCATTTTTTTTCAATAAAATATATTTTGTGCTATAAAATGTCTTTTAGAGGTTAAATTCACCTTTTGCTCTTAGGGTGCAATAATTTTTGACCCAATTAAATAGGTATATTTAATTGCATAGCGTTATTTAAACGTTTAGGCAGTTTAGGAAAATGTGTGCGCTTTTTATTTTTTAAAGGCGCAGTACACATTTTTCGAAAAATTGTTCAAATCGATAAATAAAGTGTTTAGTCTGTTCAACATGTCTGACATTGAGGAAACTAATTGTTCAATGTGTTTAGAAGCCATTGTGGAACCCCCTCTTACTTTGTGTACCTCTTGTACTGAAAAGGCCTTACAATGTAAAAAACATATTTTAGGTAAAGAAAGTGTGCCTAAGGATGATTCTCAGTCTGAAGAGAATCAGGATATGCCATCCAATTCTCCCCAAGTGTCACAACCTTTAACGCCCACACAAGCAACGCCAAGTACCTCAAGTGCGTCTAATTATTTTACTCTGCAGGATATGGCTGCAGTTATGTCAACTACCCTTACAGAGGTATTGTCTAAATTACCAGTGTTACAGGGTAAACGCAGTAGGTCAGGTATTTAATGTGAATATTGAATCCTCTGATGCTTTATTGGCTATTTCCGATGTACCCTCACAGGGCTCTGAGTTGGGGGTCAGGGAATTGCTGTCTGAGGGAGAACTTTCAGACTCAGGAAATATGTTTTCTCAGACAGATTCGGACATCATGTCCTTTAAATTTAAGCTTGAACACCTTCACCTGTTACTTCGGGAGGTTTTAGCGACTCTGGATGATTGTGACCCTATTGTGAAACCACCAGAGAAATTGTGTAAAATGGACAAATATCTAGAGGTGCCTACTTACACTGATGTTTTTTCCGGTTCCTAAAAGAATTTTGGAAATTATTAAAAAGTGATAAAAACAAGTATAGAGTGAGTGCACCAGATTAACAGGTTAGTAGTTGAAATAATGCTCAGACCCTAAAAACGTCAATTGTTCCTACTTCCAGCACTCTATCAACTTAGATTCCTATCAGGAGAACAGCTCACTGTAATTGCTATGTACCAAACTCTTTTTAAATAATATATTTCATCCATTTTTTATCCACTGCAGTGTGATTAACTTTGTCATATTTTACTAACCCATATTTTTTATTTCTTGAGCTCAACCATTTTTTATTGTATGTAATAGTTATATTTCTTACTATATTGTATCCATCATATGTTTCACTTTAACATTTGTTGCTTCTTTTGAGGTACATATCTAACCCCTAACATAACGCGGTTTAGATGGTCTATCCCTCTTTAATCTGATATTTATCTTTAGAGCAAAATAATTATAACCCATATTAACACATAATTTGACTCTTTCTTTAATTTTTTATTTCATCACCCACATATTTAAATACCTATTTATATGTGTTAGTATCACTTAATTTTTACATTCTTTTTTTTTAATATATATATATTTTTTCATCACCACATCTCACGTACTGAACACTGTACAAAAATAAGCTCCCCTTATCTGGAAATTATTAAAAAGGAATGGGACAGACCGGGTGTACCGTTTTCTCCTCCTCCTTTCAAGAAAATGTTTCCCATAGACACCATTCGGGACTCCTGGCAGTTGGTCCCTAAGGTGGAGGGAGCTATATCTACACTGGCTAAGCGTACAACTATACCTATTGAGGACAGTTGTGCTTTCAAAGACCCCATGGATAAGAAGTTAGAGGGTCTTCTAAAGAAATTATTTATTCATCAGGGTTTTCTTTTACAACCTACAGCTTGCATTGTTCCAGTGACTACTGCAGCAGCCTTTTGGTTTGATGCTCTAGGAGAGTCTCTGAATGTTGTGACCCCTTTAGAGGAAATTTTGGATAGAATTAAGGCTCTCAAGCTAGCTAATTCTTTTATTACAGATGCCGCCTTTCAAATTGCTAAATTGGCGGCGATTGCCATTTTAGCGCATAGAGCGTTATGGCTAAAATCGTGGTCTGCTGATGTGTCATCAAAATCTAATCTTTTAGCTATTCCTTTCAAGGGTAAGACCCTATTCGGGCCTGAGTTGAAGGAAATCATTTCTGACATTACTGGAGGTAAAGGTCATGCCTTGCCTCAGAATAAGTCTGCTAAGATGAGAGGTAGACAAAATAATTTTCGTTCCTTTCGAAATTTTAAAGGAGTACCCTCTGCTTCCTCTTCCTCCACAAAGCAGGAAGGGAATTTTGCTCAATCCAAATCCGTCTGGAGACCCAACCAGGCTTGGAACAAAGGTAAACAACCCAAGAAGCCCACTGCTGCTACAAAGACAGCATGAAGGGGCGGCCCCCGGTCCGGGACCGGATCTAGTAGGGGGCAGACTTTCTTTCTTTGCCCAGGCTTGGGCAAGAGATGTTCAGGACCCCTAGGCATTGGAAATCGTGACCCACGGGTATCAACTGGAATTCAGGGATTTTCTCCCATGAGGGAGATTTCATCTTTCACGATTGTCTGTAGACCAGATAAAAAGAGAGGCATTCTTACGCTGTGTAAAAGACCTCTCTACCATGGCAGTAATTCGTCCCATTCCAAAACTGGAACAGGGACAGGGGTTTTGCTCAAATCTTTTTGTGGTTCCCAAAAAAGAGGGAACTTTCAGACCCATTTTAGATCTCAAGTGTCTAAACAAGTTTCTCAGAGTTCCATCATTCAAGATGGAGACTATACGAACAATCTTACCAATAATCCAGGAGGGTCAATATATGACTACCGTGGACTTGAAGGATGCATACCTTCATATCCCTATTCACAAGACTCATCATCAGTTCCTAAGGTTTGCCTTCCTGGACAAACATTCTCAGTTTGTGGCTCTTCTCTTCGGGTTGGCCACAGCACCCAGGATCTTCACAAAGGTTCTAGGGTCCCTTCTGGCGGTTCTCAGACCACAGGGCAGAGCAGTGGCGCCTTATCTGGACCACGGTTAGAAGGTGAACCTAGAAAAGAGTTCACTAGTTCCACGGACAAGAGTTCCCTTCTTGGGAACTCTGATAGACTCTGTAGACATGAAGATATTTCTGACGGAGATCAGAAAATCAAAGATTCTAAATACTTGCCGAGCCCTTCAGTCCATTCCTCGGCCATCAGTGGCTCAGTGTATGGAAGTAATTGGGTTAATGGTAGCGGCAATGGACATCATTCCGTTTGCTCGTTTTCATCTCAGGCCACTGCAACTGTGCATGCTCAGACAGTGGAATGGGGACTATGCAAATTTATCTCCTCAGATAAATCTGTATCAAGAGACCAGGGATCATCTGTCCCAGGGGACGTGTTTCCGCAGACCCTCATGGGTGATAGTAACAACAAACGCCAGCCTTCTGGGCTGGGGTGCAGTCTGGAATTCCCTGAAGACTCAGGGTGTATGGACTCAGGTGGAGTCTCTACTTCCAATCAATATTCTGGAATTGAAAGCAATATTCAATGCGCTTCAGGCGTGGCCTCAGTTGGCTTCGGCCAAATTCATCAGATTCCAGTCGGACAATATCACGACTGTAGCTTATATAAATCATCAAGGGGGAACAAGGAGTTCCTTAGCGATGATAGAAGTATCCAAGATAATTAGATGGGCGGAGGCCCACTCTTGTTATCTGTTGGCAATCTACATCCTAGGAGTAGAGAACTGGGAGGCGGATTTTTTAAGTCGACAGACTTTTCATCCGGGGGAGTGGGAACTCCACCCGGAGGTGTTTGCCTCTCTGATTCTACGATGGGGCAGACCGGAATTGGATCTGATGGCATCTCGACAGAATGCCAAGCTTCCAAGTTACGGATCCAGGTCGAGGGATCCCCAGGCCGAACTGATAAATGCCTTGGCAGTGCCTTGGTCGTTCAGCCTAGATTATGTGTTTCCACCGTTTCCTCTCCTTCCACGCATGATTGCTCGGATCAAACAGGAGAGAGCTTCGGTAATCCTGATTGCGCCTGCTTGGCCACGCAGGACTTGGTATGCGGATCTAGTGAATATGTCCTCTCTGCCACCATGGAAATTTCCTCTGAGACAGGACCTTCTCATTCAAGGACATTTCCAACATCCAAATCTAAATTCTCTGCAGCTGACTGCTTGGAGATTGAACGCTTGATCTTATCTAAGCGGGGATTCTCAGATTCGGTCATTGATACTTTGATACAGGCACGTAAGCCTGTCACTAGAAAGATCTATCATAAGATATGGCGTAAATATCTTTTTTGGTGTGAATCCAAGGGTTACTTATGGAGTGAAGTTAGGATTCCCAGGATTCTGTCCTATCTCCAAGAAGGATTGGAGAAAGGGTTATCAGCAAGTTCCTTAAAGGGACAGATCTGCCTTGTCAATTTTTCTACACAAATATTTGGCAGATGTTCCAGATGTTCAGTCTTTTTGTCAGGCTCTAACCAGAATCAAGCCTGTATTTAGACCAATTACTCCTCCCTGGAGTTTGAATTTAGTTCTTTGAGTTCTTCAAGGGGTTCCATTTGAACCTATGCATTCCATAGATATTAAGTTATTATCTTGGAAAGTTTTATTTTTGGTTGCTATTTCTTCTGCTCGTAGAGTTTCTGAGCTTTCAGCGTTACAATGTGATTTTCCTTATCTTATCTTTCATTCTGATAAGGTGGTTTTACGTACCAAACCTGGTTTCCTTCCTAAGGTTGTTTCAAATAAGAATATTAATCAGGAAATTGTTGTTCCTTCATTGTGTCCTAATCCTTCTTCTAAGAAGGAGCGTCTGTTACATAACTTAGACGTGGTCTGTGCCTTGAAGTTTTACTTGCAGGCGACTAAGCATTTCCGTCAATCATCTTCATTATTCATTGTTTATTCTGGAAAACGTAGGGGTCAGAAAGCTATGGCTACCTCTCTTTCTTTTTGGCTGAGGAGTATCAACCGCCTGGCATATGAGACTGCTGGACAGCAGCCTCCTGAAAGAATTACGGCTCATTCTACTAGGGCTGTAGCTTTCACATGGGCCTTTAAAAACTATGCTTCTGTTGAACAGATTTGCAAGGCTGCAACTTGTTCGTCTCTTCATACTTTTTTGAAATTTTACAAATTTGATACTTTTGCTTCTTCTGAGGCTGTTTTTGGGAGAAAGGTTCTTCAAGTAGTGGTGCCTTCCGTTTAGGTCTCTGTCTTGTCCCTCCCGTTTCATCCGTGTACTGTAGCTTTGGTATTGTATCCCACAAGTAAGGATGAAATCCGTGGACTCGTCGTATCTCGTAGAAGCAAAGGAAATTTATGCTTACCTGATAAATTGATTTCGTCTACGATACGACGAGTCCACGGCCCTCCCTGTCATTTTTCAGACAGATTATATTTTAGTTTTTTCAACTTCAGTCACCTCTGCACCTTTAGCTTTTCCTTTCTCTTCCTAAACCTTCAGTCGAATGACTGGGGGTGGAGGGAAGGGAGGAGCTATATATACAGCTCTGCTGTGGTGCTCTTTGCCACTTCCTGTTAGAAGGAGGTTAATATCCCACAAGTAAGGATGAAATCCGTGGACTTGTAGTATCGTAGAAGAAATCAATTTATCAGGTAAGCATAAATTTCCTTTTTTATCCCTCCCTCTCTAGTGACTCTTGCGTAGAATTTCACATCTTGGATATTGCTATCCCATACGTCACTAGCTCATGGACTCTTGCCAATTACATGAAAGAAAACATAATTTATGTAAGAACTTACCTGATAAATTAATTTCTTTCATATTGGCAAGAGTCCATGAGGCCCACCCCTTTTTTATGGTGGTTATGATTTTTTTGTATAAAAAAAGCATTACTTTGTTGATGCTTTTTACTCCTTTCTTTATCACCCCACTGCTTGGCTATTCATTAAACTGAATAGTGGGTGTGGTGAGGGGTGTATTTATAGGCATTTTGAGGTTTGGGAAACTTTGCCCCTCCTGGTAGGATTGTATATCCCATACGTCACTAGCTCATGGACTCTTGCCAATATGAAATAAATGAATATATCAGGTAAGTTCTTACATAAATTATGTTTTTTCTATTCATCCTAAAAATAGATTTGCATACGTTGGTGCACAGCATGTGCCCATGGCTATGCCTCTCTTCTGTAAGTACATCTTATTGTTGAAGAGGAAATAGTTGTGTTGTAGTAAGAACTCTAAGAGTTCTACTATAAAGTTGTCTTGTGTATTCCCCTTTGAGTTTACTGTTTTCAGAAAATATAGGACCGCTTTAATACCCAGACTATGCTGGATATTAGAGTATAGGCTTTCCACATCAAAATAAGCGTGTTTGTATACATAATAATCATACGTTAACTTAAATAAGAACCAACAATAAATATGCTAAACAGTATAAAGAAATACTAATAGGCAAAGGGTTCTATAACTATGTAAGAATAAAATGACACAGAATCCAAAAAGGATGTAAATCGATTTACTGTTTACATAGTTGGTTATTTATTGACAAATGTTACCTACTGAGAGTGAGCCGTTTACGCCAATATGGTTAACACGTCCGTAATCTAAATTGGTTACTATGACGACCAATACTAAATAAAAGGAAGGAACTTGGCTGAGCCGCCCCATGCCCTGACAAAGTCATGTAAGAGTGACGAAACGCGTCGGTGGGCTGGGCTAATTAGGAAACCACGTTGAATATCTAACATTGTATCTAGACTAACGCTAATAATATTTTAACACGGGACATGCGAATTGTGCTGACACGGTTGACTTAACGTTAATATTTGCTAGCTATCGGATACAGATTGACTGTGTACACCTCTCCTGCTATTTCTGAAGGGACTTTGCTTAAGAGATTAGCGTGTCAGGTCAGATTTACAGATAAGGGATGTTTGAATACTTGTGTATAACATCGTATCTAGACTGACGCTAGTAACATTACTCACCAGTCATGCGAATTGTGCTGACACGGTTAACCAAATAATACCATTACTTAGCGGAACTGATACGAATTACCTTTGTATATCTCAACTGTCAGTCCTGAAGAGAACTTAATTTAAAAAGATTAGCGTGTCAGACAAGATGTGCGGACACGGGACTAGTCCTTTGTAACTTAAGGGGATACACTCTTAATGGCATACTAACTAGTTACGGTGTGATCTGAATATAGCCACATAGATCTGAATATAGCCACACAGACAGAATCCATTGTTACACATAAATAGTGGACAAATGAATAACATGGCTATTTAGACTGCTCATTATAGTCTGTCAACATATAACGAATGATTATATTAGGGGTGCATTAAGAGTCTATAATTAGACAGTATACCTGTAAACAATGTACAGACATGAAATCGAATAATGACATCTATCTAACTAAAGACAGCACTCTAGAAACTATGGATATTTGACTATATCACTTCACACCGGCTATTATATACATCCCAATATTGGTATTATAGCTAATACTTGAGACTGCTTAAACGTCCTGAAATATAAGTAAGAATCTAACATGTGACTATTAATATTGGCTATCCCTCAATTTGCACAGTGGTTTTCCTCATTAGTTCATAGCCCTATTTTTAAATTTCTGTTTTTTAACTCTGTGGTAGACCTGTAACCGAATCCAAAATGAAGTGGTAGTAATAGATCCACTCATTCATAGGTTCACTATAAGTTTGTGTATTGTTCGTCTTCGTTGCATATATCTCCAATAAAGTGTTGTGTTTTTTCAATTTATTTAAATTAAGCATGTAAACGTAGTCTGCAAAACAGCTTTTTCTTTCATGTAATTGGCAAGAGTTCATGAGCTAGTGACGTATGGGATATACATTCCTACCAAGAGGGGCAAAGTTTCCCCAACCTCTAAATGCCTATAAATACAACCCTCACCACACCCACAATTCAGTTTTACAACTGAAGTAAGTTTGTGCTTTAATTCTATGATTTCTTCTATGATGAGCGCTTCAAAGCATTTTGAAGCCCAATTCCTCTCAGAGTACAGTGTTTGTCAGAGAGATGTGAAGGGTGTATCGCCTATTGATTTTATGGTTTTCCTCGCGGGAAATCTTTTCAAAGATTCTCTGTTATCGGTCACAGGGATTCATCTCCTACCTCCCTTTTCAGATTGACGATATACTGTTATACCATTAGCTCTGCTGATACTTTTTCAGTACTGGTTTGGCTATCTGCTATATGTGGATGGGTGTCTTTCGGTAAGTATGTTTTTCTTATTTAAGACACTCTCATCTATGGTCTGGCGCTTTATGTATTAATATAAAGTTTTAAATATATGTATTTTACTTATATTTGCCATGAGTCAGGTCTATGTATATTTCCTTTTGCAGACTGTCAGTTTCAGTTTGGGAAGCATGTTTAGGAAATTATTTGTCTTACCTGGGGTATAGTCCTTTTTTTCAAATTGACTGTTTTTTCTTTTAACTTCGCAGGCAAAATTAGGCTCACAAGGGCGCAAAATGCTGTTATTTAGTGCGTCATTCTTGGCGCGAGAATTTTTTGCCGCGAAGGTACATCTTTGATGATGCAAGTTCATCATTTCTGGCATCTTAGTTGATGCCAGGTTTCCTTGCACGAGGTTGTGTCTATTATGACGCGAGTTGCGTCATTTACAGATGTTGGTGCCAAAAAAAATGTCAACTTCCTTTTGCGTTGTGCGTCATACTTGGCGCCAAAAAAATTAGTTTCTTTCACCCCACTTCCTATATGCCTATTGCCTTCTATATGCTCAGAGGCCTATGCTGTTTGCATTTTCTTTCATGTAATTGGCAAGAGTCCATGAGCTAGTGACGTATGGGATATACAATCCTACCAGGAGGGGCAAAGTTTTCCCAAACCTCAAAATGCCTATAAATACACCCCTCACCACACCCACAATTCAGTTTTCAAACTTTGCCTCCTATGGAGGGGGTGAAATAAGTTTGTGCTAAGATTTCTACGTTGATATGCGCTTCTCAGCATTGTTGAAGCCCGATTCCTCTCAGAGTACAGCTAATGTCAGAGGGACGTGAAGGGAGTATCACTTATTGAATACGATGATTTCCCTAACGGGGGTCTATTTCATAGGTTCTCTGTTATCGGTCGTAGAGATTCATCTCCTACCTCCCTTTTCAGATCGACGATATACTCTCAATTTACCATTACCTATACTGATAACTGTTTCAGTACTAGTTTGGCTATCTGCTATATGTGGATAGGTGTCTTTTGGTAAGTATGTTTTTTATTACTTAAGGCAGCCCAGCTATGGTTTGGCACTTTATGCATTTATATAAAGTTCTAAATATATGTATTGTACTTATATTTGCCATGAGTCAGATTCATGTATTTCCTTCTGCAGACTGTCAGTTTCATATTTGGGGAAAATAAACATTTTTAAGAAATGTTTTTTCTTACCTGGGGTTTAGTCTTTTTTTCAATTGATTACTTTTTTCTCAAATTGCGGGTGGTATTAGGCCCGCGGGTGCGCCAAATGCTAGACTTTATTGCGTCATTTTTGGAGCGAAAATTTTTGGCGTAAAAAATACGTCCGAGACTCAACTTCGTCATTTCCGGCATCGTAGTTGAAGCAGAAGCCTTGCACACCGTTGCGTCGTTAGTGACGCGAGTGTGTCATTTCCGGTTATTGTTGGCGCCAAAAAGTTTTCAGTTACGTTGTGCGTCATACTTGGCGCCAAATTTTTTCATTATTTTAATACCCCATTGATGTTTACCTCTTGCTTTTTCCTCTATCAGAGGGCTATGCTATTTGCATTTTTTCCCCCATTCCTGAAACTGTCATATATAAGGAAATTGATAATTTTGCTTTATATGTTGTTTTTTCTTTTACATTTTGCAAGATGTCTCAATCTGATCCTGCCTCAGAAGTATCTGCTGGAACTTTTCTGCCTGACATCGGTTCTACCAAAGCTAAGTGCATTTGTTGTAAGATTGTGGAAATTATTTCTCCGAATGTCATTTGTAATAGTTGTCATGATAAACTTGTACATGCAGAAAGTGTGTCCATCAGTAATAGTACATTGCCAGTTGCAGTTCCTTCAACTTCTAATGTACATGATATACCTATGAATTTTAAAGAATTTGTTTCTGATTCTATCCAGAAGGCTTTGTCTGCATTTCCACCTTCTAATAAACGTAAAAGGTCTTTTAAAACTTCTTATTCAGTTGATGAAATTTCAAATGACAACAACATAATTTATCCTCCTCTGATGAGGATCTATCTGATACAGAAGATCCTTCCTCAGACATTGACACTGACAAATTTACTTATTTATTTAAAATAGAGTATATGCGTTCTTTATTAAGAGGTGTTAATTACTTTGCATATTGAGGTAACCAGTCCTCTTGACGTTAAGTCTAATAAATGTTTAAATGCTGTTTTTAAACCTGTGGTTTCTCCAGGGGTTTTTCCTATTCCTGAGGCTATTTCTGATATGATTTCTAAGGAATGGAATAAGCCAGGTACTTCTTTTATTCCTTCTTCAAGGTTTAAAAAATTGTATCCTTTACCAGCAAATTCTATAGAGTTTTGGGGGGGGAAAAACAAAGTTGATGGGGCTATTTCTACTCTTGCTAAATGTACCACTATTCCTATGGAAGATAGTACTTCCTTTTAAGGATCCTTTAGATAGGAAGCTTGAATCTTATCTAAGGAAAGACTATTTATATTCAGGTCATCTTCTCAGACCTGCAATTTCTTTGGCTGATGTTGCGGTTGCGTCAACTTTCTGGTTGGAGAATTTAGCACATCAAGAATTGGATTCTGACATATCTAGCATTATTCGCTTACTGCAATATGCTAATCATTTTATTTGTGATGCCATTTTTGATATTATCAAAATTGATGTTAGATCCATGTCTTTAGCTATTTTAGCTAGAAGAACTTTGTGGCTTAAATCTTGGAATGCTGATATGACATCTAAATCTAGATTACTATCTCTTTCTTTCCAAGGTAATAATTTATTTGGTTCTCAGTTGGATTCTATTATTTCAACTGTTACTGGGGGAAAGGGAGTTTTTCTGCCTCAGGATAAAAAAACCTAAGGGTAAATCTAAGGCTTCTAACTGTTTTCGTTACTTTCGTCAGAATAAGGAACAAAAATCTAATCCTTCCCCCAATGAATCTGTTTCCAATTGAAAGCCTTCCTCAAATTGGAATAAATCCAAGCCATTTAAGAAACCAAAGTCAGACCCTAAATCCGCCTGAAGGTGCGGCCCTCATTCCGGCTCAGCTGGTAGGGGCAGATTAAGGTTTTTCAAGGATATTTGGATAAATTCTGTCCAAAATCAATGGATTCAGAGCATTCTTACAAGATAGTGGGCGCCCTAAAATCAACGAATAATATATATATATATATGATAAGGTAACAATTAACAACTGTAATAGATCAAGTGGCTATGTAATAAATATGATTATTAGTTAATGTCTAGTCTAAGCTAGCTTGTTCAGATAAATAAATATATAAAAAAACATAAAAAATGTTATCTCAATTGGTACGCTATTGGTCCAGTTAATATAAACATTAGATATTGATATATATAAAACGAGAGTCTCTGTAGAGTGGATAGTAGGTATTCGAGGCAGCAATCTGTAGAGGACCCGGCCCGGATCCTATGAAGGTGATCTATAAACAAGAAAACAGACAGATGCACCACATGGCCCAATATTGTTTGTTCCACACAATATATACAATCTAATTGTGCCAATTCAAACTCACAATCTTGGAAGCACTCCAATTAGTGCAGTGGGAGGAGTCTGGGATCTATCACAGTCACCCAGCAGACCAACCTCTTGGATAGAGAAGGATATTCTGTGATAAAGATACAAGGAGACACAGAGGTGCCTATATGGCTTAGTACAGTTTGGACCCAAAGGATAGTGATGTATATAATTGCAAATATACTCACATTCGGTAAAGCATCTCCAATGATGCTAGTCAGACAGGAAGGGATCAATACAGTCACCCAACAGACTACGACAAGGCTTCCACAGGAGGTAATCAGCAAAGATCCATAGAACCAGGAATGATCCAAAATGATACACAATAGCAAGTGTTTTGTATAAAAATAATATATTTTACTTGTAAAAGATTAAAAACAAGCGACGCGTTTCTCAGCAACAAGCTGTTTCATCAGGCTTATAAAATATAACTAAAACACTTGCTATATATAACCCACATTTGTATCAGCTTAATTGACCACACATGTTAGGGGAGTGGCTAAAGGTAACTCCCTCCTGAAGGATCCTATCAGCAATCAATATGTTAAGTGACATGTACAATTCAAAATAAAACAAACTTATATGTTAATACAAACTCACAATAATCATGAATGTTTTTCAAAGTTATTGTCTCATAGATGTTCATCATAGATAAGCAGTCAAAACCCTATTTGGCACCACCAAACAATGTAACAGTTTTGTTAATCAATTGTGCAATGTGCTTTATATTATTTAAATAAGATCTTTCTATTAATGAGAGAAATGGATTCAGAGCATTGTCTCTCAAGGGTATCGAATAGAATTCAGAGTAAGGCCTCCTGTGAGAAGATTTTTTCTCTAACGTATCCCAGCAAATCCAGTAAAAGCTCAGGCTTTCCTGAAGTGTGTTTCAGACCTGGAGTCTTTGGGGGTAATCATGCCAGTTCCAGGAACAAGGTCTGGGGTTTTATTCAAATCTAATCATTGTCCCAAAGAAGGAAAATTCATTCAGACCAGTTCTGGATCTGAAAATTTTGAATCGTTATGTAAGAGTACCAACTTTCAAGATGGTGACTATAAGGACTATTCTGCCTTTTGTTCAGCAAGGACATTATATGTCTACAATAGACTTGCAGGATGCATACCTTCATATTCCAATTCATCCAGAACATTATCAGTTTCTGAGATGCTCTTCCATTTGGCCTAGCAACAGCTCCAAGAATCTTTTCAAAGGTTCTAGGTGCCCTTCTCTCTGTAATAAGAGAACAGGGTATTGTGGCGTTTCCTTATTTGGATGATATCTTGGTACTAGCTCAGTCTTTACATTCTTCAGAATCTCACACAAATCAACTAGTGTTGTTTCTTCAAAAACATGGTTGGAGGATCAATTACCAAAAAGTTTATTGATTCCTCAGACAAAGGTCACCTTTTTAGGTTTCCAGATAGATTCAGTGTCCATGACTCTGTCTCTAACAAACAAGAGACATTTGAAATTGGTTGCAGCCTGTCGGCACCTTCAGTCTCAGTCATTCCCTTCAGTGGCTATGTGGATGGAAGTTTTAGGCCTCCTTTTGCTCGTTTTCACATGAGACCTCTTCAGCTTTGTATGCTGAATCAATGGTGCAGGGATTATACAAAGATATCACAGTTAATATCCTTAAATCCCAATGTTCGACACTTTCTGACGTGGTGGTTAAATCTCCAGCGTCTAGTTCAAGGGGCTTCCTTTGTTCGACCAAGCTGGACTGTGATCACTATAGACGCAAGTCTTTCAGGTTGGGAAGCTATTTGGGGATCTCTGACAGCACAAGGGGGTTGGAAATCCCAAGAGACGAGATTACCAATCAATATCTCTAGAAAGATTTATTATAGAGTTTGGAAGATTTACATTTCATAGTGTTCTCATAAATTCTCTTGGCATTCTTTTAGAATTCCTAGAATTTTGCAGTTTCTTCAGGATGGTTTGGATAAGGATTTGTCTGCAAGTTCCTTGAAGGGACAAATCTCTGCTCTTTCTGTTTTATTTCACAGAAAGATTGCTATACTTCCTGATATTCACTGTTTTGTACAGGCTTTAGTTCGTATTAAGCCTGTCATTAAATCAATTTCTGCTCCTTGGAGTCTTAATTTGGTTTTGAAGACTTTACAGGCTCCTCCATTTGAGCCTATGCATTCTTTGGACATTAAACCACTTTCTTGGAAAGTGTTGTTCCTTTTGGCTATCTCTTCTCCTAGAAGAGTTTCTGAGCTATCTGCTCTTTCTTGTGAGTCTCCTTTTCTGATTTTTCATCAGGATAAGGCAGTTTTGCAGACTTCATTTCAATTTTTACCTAAGGTTGTGAATTCTAACAACATTAGTAGAGAAATTGTTGTCCCTTCCTTGTGTCCTAATCCTAAGAATTCTTTGGAAAGATCCTTACATTCTTTGGATGTGGTAAGAGCTTTGAAATATTATGTGGAAGCTACTAAAAATTTCAAGAAGACTTCCAGTCTATTTGTTTTATTTTCTGGTCCTAGGAAAGGTCAGAAGGCTTCTGCTATTTCCTTGGCTTCTTGGTTAAAACTTTTGATCATCAAGCTTATTTGGAGTTGGGTCAGGCCCCGCCTCAGAGAATTACAGCTCATTCTACTAGATCAGTCTCCACTTCATGGGCTTTTAAGAATGAAGCTTCAGTTGATCAGATTTGCAAAGCGGCAACATGGTCCCCTTTGAATACATTTACTAAATTCTACCGTTTTAATGTATTTGCTTCTTCAGAAGCAGTTTTTGGTAGAAAAGTTCTTCAGGCAGCTGTTTCAGTTTGATTCTTCTGCTTTTGATTTAAGTTTTTTTCTTTCATTTATGAGAATAAACTTATTTTTTTGGGTTGTGGATTAATGTTTTCAGCGGAAAATGGCTGTTTTTATTTTTATCCCTCCCTCTCTAGTGACTCTTGCGTGGAGTTCCACATCTTGGGTATTGATATCCCATACGTCACTAGCTCATGGACTCTTGCCAATTACATGAAAGAAAACATAATTTATGTAAGAACTTACCTAATAAATTAATTTCTTTCATATTGGCAAGAGTCCATGAGGCCCACCCTTTTTATGGTGTTTATGTTTTTTGTATAAAGCACAATTATTTCCAAATTTCTTTTGTTGATGCTTTCTACTCCTTTCTTTATCACCCCACTGCTTGGCTATTCGTTAAACTGAATTGTGGGTGTGGTGAGGGGTGTATTTATAGGCATTTTGAGTTTTGGGAAACTTTGCCCCTCCTGGTAGGATTGTATATCCCATACGTCACTAGCTCATGAACTCTTGCCAATATGAAAGAAATGAATTTATCAAGTTCTTACATAAATTATGTTTCTTTCATGTAATTAGCAAGAGTCCATGAGGTAGTGACGTATGGGATATACATTCCTACCAGGAGGGGCAAAGTTTCCCAAACCTCAAAATGCCTACAAATACACCCCTCACCACACCCACAAATCAGTTTTACAAACTTTGCCTCCTATGGAGGTGGTGAAGTAAGTTTGTGCTAGATTCTACGTTGATATGCGCTCCGCAGCAGGTTGGAGCCCGGTTTTCCTCTCAGCGTGCAGTGAATGTCAGAGGGATGTGAGGAGAGTATTGCCTGTTTGAATTCAATGATCTCCTTCTACGGGGTCTATTTCATAGGTTCTCTGTTATCGGTCGTAGAGATTCATCTCTTACCTCCCTTTTTAGATCGACGATATACTCTTATATATATACCATTACCTCTGCTGATTTTCGTTTCAGTACTGGTTTGGCTTTCTACAACATGTAGATGAGTGTCCTGGGGTAAGTAAGTCTTATTTTCTGTGACACTCTAAAGCTATGGTTGGGCACTTTTTTATAAAGTTCTAAATATATGTATTCAAACATTTATTTGCCTTGACTCAGGATGTTCAACATTTCCTTATTTCAGACAGTCAGTTTCATATTTGGGATAATGCATTTGAATCAATCATTTTTTTCTTACCTTAAAATTTGACTTTTTCCCTGTGGGCTGTTAGGCTCGCGGGGGCTGAAAATGCTTCATTTTATTGCGTCATTCTTGGCGCGGACTTTCTTGGCGCGAAAAAAAATTTCTGTTTCCGGCGTCATACGTGTCGCCAGAAGTTGCGTCATTTTTTACGTTTTTTGCGCCAAAAATGTCGGCGTTCCGGATGTGGCGTCATTTTTGGCACTAATAGCATTTAGGCGCCAAATAATGTGGGCGTCAATTTTGTCTCCACTTTATTTAAGTCTCAGTATTTATTGCTTCTGGTTGCTAGAAGCTTGTTCACTGGCATTTTTTTCCCATTCCTGAAACTCTCATTTAAGGAATTTGATCAATTTTGCTTTATATGTTGTTTTTTCTATTACATATTGCAAGATGTCCCACGTTGCAACTGAGTCAGAAGATACTACTGGAAAATCGCTGCCTGGTGCTGGAACTACCAAAGCTAAGTGTATCTGCTGTAAACTTTTGGTAGTTGTTCCTCCAGCTGTTGTTTGTATTAAATGTCATGACAAACTTGTTAATGCAGAAAATATTTCCTTTAGTAAAGTATCATTACCTGTTGCAGTTCCATCAACATCTAATGTTCAGAGTGTTCCTGATAACATAAGAGATTTTGTTTCTGAATCCATTAAGAAGGCTATGTCTGTTATTCCTCCTTCTGGTAAACATAAAAAGTCTTTTAAAACTTCTCTTTATACAGATTAATTTAAATGAACATCATCATTCTGATTCTAATGATTCTTCTGATACAGAGGATTCTGTCTCACAGGTTGATGCTGATAAATCGTCATATTTATTTAAAATGGAATTTATCCATTCTTTACTTAAAGAAGTCCTAATTGCATTAGAAATTGAGGATTCTGGTCCTCTTGATACTAAATCTAAACGTTTAGACAAGGTCTTTAAATCTCCTGTGGTTATTCCAGAGGTTTTTCCTGTTCCTGGTGCTATTTCTGAAGTAATTTCCAGAGAATGGAATAATTTGGGTAATTCATTTACTCCTTCTAAACGTTTTAAGCAATTATATCCTGTACCGTCCGACAGATTAGAGTTTTGGGACAAAATCCCTAAAGTTGATGGGGCTATTTCTACCCTTGCTAAACGTACTACTATTCCTACGGCAGATGGTACTTCCTTTAAGGATCCTTTAGATAGGAAAATTGAATCCTTTCTAAGAAAAGCTTCTCTGTGTTCAGGTAATCTTCTTAGACCTGCTATATCATTGGCTGATGTTGCTGCAGCTTCAACTTTTTGGTTGGAAACTTTAGCGCAACAAGTAACAGATCATGATTCTCATAATATTATTATTCTTCTTCAACATGCTAATAATTTTATCTGTGATGCCATTTTTGATATTATCAGAGTTGATATCAGGTTTATGTCTCTAGCTATTTTAGCTAGAAGAGCTTTATGGCTTAACCCCTTAATGACAACTGACGTACCAGGTACGTCATGCATTAACAACCAGTTAATGACAATAGACGTACCTGGTACGTCAGTTGTCTAAGAGAGTGCTGGAAGCGATCGCAATCGCTTCCAGCAGCTCTCAGGGTATTGCAGTGATGCCTCCATATGGAGGCATCCTGCAATACCTTTTCAGAAGACTCCGATGCAGAGAGAGCCACTCTGTGGCCCTCTCTGCACCGGTAGCGATGGTGCCGGTTCGTTGGTGGGTGGGAGCATAACAGGGAGGCGGGTGGGCGGCCCATCGCTACCCGGCATCCGGTTCCTGTAAGTGCAATGTGCACGCCGGGTGCCGGGAGCGCGCGCGCGCGCGATTAGCTGGCCACTGACACCAATGAGCAGGGAAGAGGGGGGAAAAAAGAATTAAAAAAAATAAATATATAAGGATCTGGGAGGGGGAGGGGGTTGGGGTATTGTGGGGGGCTTCTACACTACAGAAAACATTAAAAAATTGCAAAAAAGATAAAAAAAACACTTGTTTTTGGGGCAAATTGGGTACTGGCAGACAGTACCCAAGATGGCGGCAATTAGGTAGGGGAGAGGGTTAGAGAGCTGGGGGGGGGGGGATCATGGAGGTTGGGGCTAAGGCAGGGGTCCATCACAGCTAAAACATTTTATTTTTTTTTATTAAAAAAAAGAAAAACTCCTTTTATTTAGTACTGGCAGACTTTCTGCCAGTACTTAAGATGGCGGGGACAATTGTGAGGTGGGGGAGGGAAGAGAACTGTTTGGGAGGGATCAGGGGGTGGGATGTGTCAGGTGGGAGGCTGATCTCTACCCTAAAGCTAAAATTAACCCTGCAAGCTCCCTACAACCTACCTAATTAACCCCTTCACTGCTGGGCATAATTTACGTGTGGTGCGCAGCAGCATTTAGTGGCCTTCTAATTACCAAAAAGCAATGCCAAAGCCATATAAGTCTGCTATTTCTGAACAAAGGGGATCCCAAAGAAGCACTTACAACCATTTGTGCCTTAATTGCAGAAGCTGTTTGTAAATAATTTCAGTGGGAAACCTAAAGTTTGTGACAAAATTTGTGAAAAAGTGAACTTTTTTTTTTATTTGATGACATTTGGCGGTGAAATGGTGGCATGAAATATACCAAAATGGGCCTAGATCAATACTTTGGGTTGTCTTCTAAAAAAAAATATATACATGTCAAGGGATATTCAGGTATTCCTGACAGATATCAGGGTTCCAATGTAACTAGCGCTAATTTTGAAAAAAAGTTGTTTGGAAATAGCAAAGTGCTACTTGTATTTATGGCCCTATAACTTGCAAAAAAAGCAAAGAACATGTAAACATTGGGTATTTCTAAACTCAGGACAAAATTTAGAAACTATTTAGCATAGGTGTTTTTTGGTGATTGTAGATGTGTAACAGATTTTGGGGGTCAAAGTTAGAAAAAGTGTGTTTTTTTCAATTTTTTCCTCATATTTTATATTTTTTTTATAGGAAATTATAAGATATGATGAAAATAATGGTATCCTTAGAAAGTCCATTTAATGGCGAGAAAAACGGTATATAATATGTGTGGGTACAGTAAATGAGTAAGAGGGAAATTACAGCTAAACACAAACACCGCAGAAATGTAAAAATAGCCATTGTCATTAAGGGTAAGAAAATTGAAAAATGGTCCGGTCATTAAGGGGTTAAAACTTGGAATGCTGATATGTCTTCTAAATCGACTATACTTTCCCTTTCTTTCCAGGGTAATAAATTATTTGGTTCTCAGTTGGATTCTATTATCTCAACTGTTACTGGTGGGAAAGGAACTTTTTTACCACAGGATAAAAAATCTAAGGGTAAAAACAGGGCTAATAATCGTTTTCGTTCCTTTCATTTCAACAAAGAACAAAAGCCTGATCCTTCATCCTCAGGAGCAGTTTCAGTTTGGAAACCATCTCCAGTCTGGAATAAATCCAAGCCTTCTAGAAAAGCAAAGCCAGCTTCTAAGTCCACATGAAGGTGCGGCCCTCATTCCAGCCCAGCTGGTAGGGGGCAGATTACGTTTTTTCAAAGAAATTTGGATCAATTCTGTTCACAATCTTTGGATTCAGAACATTGTTTCAGAAGGGTACAGAATTGGTTTCAAGATAAGACCTCCTGCAAAGAGATTTTTTCTTTCCCGTGTCCCAGTAAACCCAGTGAAAGCTCAAGCATTTCTGAAATGTTTTTCAGATCTAGAGTTGGCTGGGGTAATTATGCCAGTTCCAGTTCTGGAACAGGGGCTGGGGTTTTATTCGAATCTCTTCATTGTACCAAAGAAGGAGAATTCCTTCAGACCAGTTCTGGATCTAAAAATATTGAATCGTTATGTAAGGATACCAACATTCAAAATGGTAACTGTAAGGACTATCCTGCCTTTTGTTCAGCAAGGGCATTATATGTCTACAATAGATTTACAGGATGCATATCTGCATATCCTGATTCATCCAGTTTCTGAGATTCTCTTTCCTGGACAAGCATTACCAGTTTGTGGCTCTGCCGTTTGGCCTAGCTACAGCTCCAAGAATTTTTACAAAGGTTCTCGGTGCCCTTCTGTCTGTAATCAGAGAACAGGGTATTGTGGTATTTCCTTATTTGGACGATATCTTGGTACTTGCTCAGTCTTCACATTTAGCAGAATCTCATGCGAATCGACTTGTGTTGTTTCTTCAAGATCATGGTTGGAGGATCAATTCACTAAAAAGTTAATTGATTCCTCAGTCACGGGTAACCTTTTTGGGTTTCCAGATAGATTCAGTGTCCATGACTCTGTCTTTGACAGACAAGAGACGTCTAAAATTGATTTCAGCTTGTCGAAACCTTCAGTCACAATCATTCCCTTCGGTAGCCTTATGCATGGAAATTCTAGGTCTTATGACTGCTGCATCGGACGCGATCCCCTTTGCTCGTTTTCACATGCGACCTCTTCAGCTCTGTATGCTGAACCAATGGTGCAGGGATTACACAAAGATATCTCAATTAATATATTTAAAACCGATTGTACGACACTCTCTGACGTGGTGGACAGATCACCATCGTTTAGTTCAGGGGGCTTCTTTTGTTCTTCCGACCTGGACTGTAATTTCAACAGATGCAAGTCTTACAGGTTGGGGAGCTGTGTGGGGGTCTCTGACGGCACAAGGGGTTTGGGAATCTCAGGAGGTGAGATTACCGATCAATATTTTGGAACTCCGTGCAATTTTCAGAGCTCTTCAGTCTTGGCCTCTTCTGAAGAGAGAATCGTTCATTTGTTTTCAGACAGACAATGTCACAACTGTGGCATACATCAATCATCAGGGGGGGACTCACAGTCCTTTGGCTATAAATGAAGTATCTCGAATTCTGGTTTGGGCGGAATCCAGTTCCTGTCTAATCTCTGCGGTTCATATCCCAGGTATAGACAATTGGGAAGCGGATTATCTCAGTCGCCAAACGTTGCATCCGGGCGAATGGTCTCTTCACCCAGAGGTATTTCTTCAGATTGTTCAAATGTGGGAACTTCCAGAAATAGATCTGATGGCTTCTCATCTAAACAAGAAATTTCCCAGATATCTGTCCAGATCCCGGGATCCTCAGGCGGAGGCAGTGGATGCATTATCACTTCCTTGGAAGTATCATCCTGCCTATATCTTTCCGCCTCTAGTTCTTCTTCCAAAAGTAATCTCCAAGATTCTGAAGGAATGCTCGTTTGTTCTGCTGGTAGCTCCAGCATGGCCTCACAGGTTTTGGTATGCGGATCTTGTCCGGATGGCCTCTTGCCGACCGTGGACTCTTCCGTTAAGACCAGACCTTCTGTCGCAAGGTCCTTTTTTCCATCAGGATCTCAAATCCTTAAATTTAAAGGTATGGAGATTGAACGCTTGATTCTTGGTCAAAGAGGTTTCTCTGACTCTGTGATTAATACTATGTTACAGGCTCGTAAATCTGTATCTAGAGAGATATATTATAGAGTCTGGAAGACTTATATTTCTTGGTGTCTTTCTCATCATTTTTCCTGGCATTCTTTTAGAATTCCGAGAATTTTACAGTATTCTTCAGGATGGTTTAGATAAAGGTTTGTCCGCAAGTTCCTTGAAAGGACAAATCTCTGCTCTTTCTGTTCTTTTTCACAGAAAGATTGCTAATCTTCCTGATATTCATTGTTTTGTACAAGCTTTGGTTCGTATAAAACCTGTCATTAAGTCTATTTCTCCTCCTTGGAGTTTGAATTTGGTTCTGGGGGCTCTTCAAGCTCCTCCTTTTGAACCCATGCATTCATTGGACATTAAATTACTTTCTTGGAAAGTTTTGTTCCTTTTGGCCATCTCTTCTGCCAGAAGAGTCTCTGAATTATCTGCTCTTTCTTGTGAACCTCCTTTTCTGATTTTTCACCAGGATAAGGCGGTGTTGCGAACTTCTTTTGAATTTTTACCTAAGGTTGTGAATTCCAACAACATTAGTAGAGAAATTGTGGTTCCTTCATTATGTCCTAATCCTAAGAATTCTAAGGAGAAATCGTTGCATTCTTTGGATGTTGTTAGAGCTTTGAAATATTATGTTGAAGCTACTAAGTCTTTCCGTAAGACTTCTAGTCTATTTGTCATCTTTTCCGGTTCCAGAAAAGGTCAGAAAGCTTCTGCCATTTCTTTGGCATCTTGGTTGAAATCTTTAATTCATCATGCCTATGTCGAGTCGGGTAAAACTCCGCCTCAAAGGATTACAGCTCATTCTACTAGGTCAGTTTCTACTTCCTGGGCGTTTAGGAATGAAGCTTCGGTTGATCAGATTTGCAAAGCAGCAACTTGGTCTTCTTTGCATACTTTTACTAAATTCTACCATTTTGATGTATTTTCTTCTTCTGAAGCAGTTTTTGGTAGAAAAGTACTTCAGGCAGCGGTTTCAGTTTGAATCTTCTGCTTATGTTTTCATTAAACTTTATTTTGGGTGTGGATTATTTTCAGCAGGAATTGGCTGTCTTTATTTTATCCCTCCCTCTCTAGTGACTCTTGCGTGGAAAGATCCACATCTTGAGTAGTCATTATCCCATACGTCACTAGCTCATGGACTCTTGCTAATTACATGAAAGAAAACATAATTTATGTAAGAACTTACCTGATAAATTCATTTCTTTCATATTAGCAAGAGTCCATGAGGCCCACCCTTTTTGTGGTGGTTTTTGATTTTTTGTATAAAGCACAATTATTCCAATTCCTTATTTTTTATGCTTTCGCACTTTTTTTCTTATCACCCCACTTCTTGGCTATTCGTTAAACTGATTTGTGGGTGTGGTGAGGGGTGTATTTGTAGGCATTTTGAGGTTTGGGAAACTTTGCCCCTCCTGGTAGGAATGTATATCCCATACGTCACTACCTCATGGACTCTTGCTAATATGAAAGAAATGAATTTATCAGGTAAGTTCTTACATAAATTATGTTTTTTTCCCCATTCCTGAAACTGCCATATAAGGAAATTTTAAATTTAGCAAGATGTCTTAATCTGATCCTGTCTCAGAAGCAACTGTTGGAACCCTGCTGCCTGATCACAGTTCTACCAAAGCTAAGTGTATCTGTTGTAAGTTAGCTGAGATTATTTCTCCAGCTGTAGTATGCAACAGTTGTCATGATAAGCTTTTGCACGCAGAAAATGCTTTTCATCAGTACTAGTACAGTTTCTGTTTTTCCTTCAACATCTAATGTACATGATATTCCTGTTGATATGAAAAATTATATTGCTGATGTGATACAGAAGGCTTTGTCTGCTATTCCACCTTCTAATAAACGTTAAAGGTCTTTTAAAACTTCTCATAAAATTGATCAAATTTCTAATGACCAACAACATACTAAACTATCCTCCTCTGATGAGGATCTCTCTGATTCAGAAGATCCTACCTCTGACATTGACATTGACACAAGTACATGTTAACTTTAGTGGAGTGTTCATCTTGTTATGTACTTCTGTCTCTGATACTTTTGAAATATGTTTCCTAAAAGAGAGAGAACCTTAATAAAATGTGTTTCCTGTGTTGCTAAAGGTTTAATGTATGTTAAAACCGCTTAAAGAGATACTAAACCCATATTTTTTATTTCATGATTCAGATAGAGCGTGCAATTTTAAGCTACTTTTCAATTTACTCGTAGGGGCCGATTTATTAATGTGCAGCAGACATGATCCACTGTAGCGGATCATGTCCTCCCCCATCGATAAGCTGTCAGCATTTATCATTGCACAAGCATTTCTAGTAAAATGCTTGTGCAATGCCGCCCCCTGCACATTCGTGTTTAATCGGCCACTAGCAGGGGGTGTCAATCATCCCGATTGTATCCGATCGGGATGATTGCAGTCTGCCACATCAGAGGTGGCGGATGAGTTAAGGAGCACCAGGTCTTATGACCGCTGCTTCTTAACTTATGTTTCCAGCGCGCCTAAAGGCTTGTGCGGAAACAGCAGCATACACTGCTTCTTAAATCGGCCCCCTAGTATCAATATTTCTAAGTTCTCTTGCTATCTTTTTTTGAAAAAGCAGGAATCTAAAGAGCCGGACCATTTTTGGTTCAGCAAGCGCTATCCAGGGATCTGAACCAAAAATGGGCCGACTCCTTAGCTTAGATTCCAGCTTTTCAAATAAAGATAGCAAGAGGACAAAGACAAATTTATAAGAGGAGTACATTACAAAGATGTTAAAATTTAGTGTCCCTTTAAGAATAAATTGTTTTGAGTGAAATATTTAATGTATTCATGTTGATATGAAGTTTTGTGTATATCTTAAACAACAGGTGTTCATGTGGGTCTAGTTTATTTATTTTAACAGAGTTTCACCAAATAAAAAAAGGTTACAGAGCCTTGCACATCCTAAGAGCCAGGGAGCAACATCTCCTAAAATTTTACTAAGGCTCTTTAGCTTTAATGTAGTTTATTATACTGTGAAGAAATAAGCTGATGTGAGTTTCGTGCAGAACAATTTTATCTCAAGACTATGACCTTAGCTGAACGCCTGTATTCACTTTTATCTTGGTCTTACAGTTCTATGTTTTTGGTTATCCTCTGTAATTGTAATGCTATACTGCGTCATTGTATATCCATTTACCATGTAACCTTTATAAGCACAGCACTGCATATAATAAACAGAGCAGACTTAGACAATGATGGGGCATATTTAACAATATGCGGCGGACATGATACAAAGTAGCGTATCATGTCCGCTGCACATCGATAAATGCTGACCACATACGCTGTTCTTGTAAACTGCTGGTGCAATGCCATCCCCTGCAGGGGGCTGTCAATCTACCCGATCGTATTAGATTGGGTTGATTGCTGTCCGCCACCTCAGAACAGGTGGACAAGTTATGGCGCAGCGGTCTTTAGACCGCTGCTTCTTAACTTCTTAATAACTTCTGTTTCCGGCGAGCCATACGGAGCTTGATAAATATGCCCCAATATGCGTGTCTGATTTTGCTCTCCAAGGCCTTGTATGGTGAAATACTCTGCTCCAGGTGAAGTTCAGAATACTGACTAGTGATGAGGTGTATCCAGCCCTAAAAAGGACCCCTAACAATAAGATTCAAGTTTTCTGGCTATAGGGTCTTTAAAAGAAGTACTTCTAGAGGAATAGTAGTGTGTTTAGCCAGAGTGGAAATGGCCCCATCAACTTTGGGAACTGTTTCCCATAACTAAGTTAGCAGCAGGTAGAGGATATAGATTTTTTTTTATTATAAATATTTTTATTGAGGTTCTTTTTCAAACAAACAATTAGGAATTGTCAACACATATTATAAAGGAAAATAGATTGTTACAGTGAAATCGCCCAAGTACACAATACAATTAAATGGTAAATCACACATTAAATACAAGCATTAAACGTTATTCAAACATTGCACCTGCCATAAGATTTATGCGGCCACTCTTGGACCACAGAGATGCAATAAACGTAAGGTAAGGCAGGTAAATAATGGATAGACAGGTCCAATAATGGGCTTCAAATGAAGAACCTCTTTTTTCCTGTATAAAACTATAGTTAACAAGATATTTACTGAAACTAATATATAGTAGACTAAAGTGTTCTACCCCAGATCAAACATGGAAAGACCCTCACGAATCTGGTGTGTAGAAGCGTTGTAGGGGCAGGGGTTGTTGTGAGTGTAGGTACACAGGATTTAGGGTGTGGCATAGGAGAGATAAGCCGCGCATTTAACCCTCCAAAAATAGGAGGTGTATTATTCTTTGACACATGCGTGTATAACACATGCGGGGGGTAGGATACCAATCATATGAAGAGAAAAGACCAAGACATTACCTGTGGTTGATAAATGGTAGGTGACATGTTTCAGAGCCTAAACCAGTAATATGTTACTCTTCCTTCCAACTAGATAAGACACCAGGCAGAGTTCCCATAAAATAATTACAGAAATGTAGGAGATATGTCTAATAACAAATTAGTAAGTGCAAAAGCTAGAGCAGATCACGCACATCTCATATCCAATTCTCTACTCCCCTCTAGTGGCCACAGTTAGTATTAACTTGTAAGACAATGCAAATATATATCAAAGCTGTTAGCCTGCGATCTGATATGGGAATTCTAATAAAGTAAGTGGCTTATGATATATATCTAGTCAGCCATTCAACAGAACGTGATGCTACATACCAAATCACGCATCCATACAAGTAAACAGATAGTTATAGATTTCCACATAATGTGTTAATATAGGCAAACTTACATATATAGAGGAAAGTTGTGAAAACAAAACTAATGTAGTGTGACACACGAGTGCATAGTACATTTGAGGAACTCTAATTGGGCACATGCCTTACATACAAATATAGGACATCATCAGTATATTTAGTGTAAATTCTCCTCTCATCTCTATTTAAACAAACAGGACAACATTTTGCATATAGTTTGAGCAGTCTAACTATAAGTAATTAAACATGGTAATAAAGTAACTGTAAATAGAAGAGCATCATACTACACTGCGATGGAAGTCCTAGACACTAAAAATTTAGGCTATGGCTGCTCCGTTGAAGCATAATTTCAAATGTCACTTGCTATGAAACTGGCTACAATCCATTAGTGTGAAGTGTCCGCTATCCCGCATGGTCTCTCTAAACAAATTTTATAGACTAGGTGAGAGAGAAAGCAGTGGAGAGTCTAGCCAATACCTATTCTAAGGCTGGCCTGCGTTAAGGCTGGCAAGTGTCCCTGTAGCCATTTAACTTCTTGCGAGTCCTGCCGTGAGGTCTGGGTGGGCCCGGGAGATTGTGAGTAAGTGCCAAGGAAACACTGTTCAAACAGATTTGTCAGGCTTCTGTAAAGCAATGGTGAGTGGGTCAGATAGTACAGCTTTCGTCTGGGAGGGATAGATGCCGGTGTAATTGATTTTGTCACTGGGGCCATGTGGCACTGTTTCCATGTCGGAACTCTCAAACATAGCACTCGGCAGTTCAGGTCTGTCCCCAGTCACTGCGGAATCGCGGTATAACACCTCCTCAGAAAGCGCTCCAATAGAGGTAAGTGGTGATCGTTGAGGCCTCAAATCCTCTCCCCTGATGGTAACCTCTGCTGTTGGGCATAGGGAAGCCTCTGCCGCAAACCTGCGGTCCTCCACAGAACCGAGGGCTTCATCTAGATCTGCATGGAACCGGAGTTGGTAGGAAGTTAGTAGCTTGGCAATTTCGAGCAACAGCTGGCTATTAGTATCCATATTGAGCAAAAGTCCACAAGGGTGGTAAGATGGTTGCCGTCACAACCGCTGCATATGAGATCTTCAGTCTCAGCTTATAATCAGCGTGTCGGCAGAGGAGATCAATAAGCGCCAGATGTTGATTAGGAGTTAGGAGTGTAACCCCCTATTAAAGAAAGGTTCATTTTGCGGATTATATGTGCCTTAAAGTAATTTTAAATCAATAAGAGCCAGAGCTCTGGAAAATATGCGGCCATTCGTGTGCTCTGCTGGCTCCGCCCCCCATAGATTTTTTTTTAAACCTTGTAGGGGGATTAAAAGAGACACCTAATTTAGACCATTCCTTAGCAATCATGTCAGAGACATCATCAGGTATATGGAAAAACAACAGTTTTATATACTGAATTCAAATGATTACTGGGATTATCATCAGAGGATTTTGATTCTTCAATCTCTAAAGTGATTAAGACTTCCTTTAAAAGAGAATGAATATGTTAAATTTTAAATAAAAAGGAGGATTTATCAGTTTCTACGTCAGATGAGGAATCCTCATCGTTCGAAGATACTTCAGTATTTTGTAGGTCAGGACTTATATTACTCTTATAAGATAAAATGTGAACTGACCTTTTTCGCTTATTTGAAGGCGGTAGTGCAGCCAGGGCCTTTGTGATGGCTGCAGTAATTCATTTTTTCATTGCTGGAGGAACTCCATCTATTTGTATGGAGGAGATAGTAGGTGTGTTAGTATACATTAAAACATTATTAGATTGATCGGTATGCAATAAAAAAATCTAAACGAGTCCTATAAATTAGCTGAAGAAGATACTTCAGTTGTTTTACAATTAGCACGCTTAGCTTTGGTAGAAAAGTGTGCAGTAGACTCAGTTCCTATGGTAAATTTAGGGACAGATTGGTGGTGTTCCATTATGGCAAATATTTTTGTAAAATGAATGCAATAATTACTATTATAACCCCCTTAAGGCAAGCTTTTTGAGGAAAGGATATAAAGCCCCCTTTATGTAGCATTGCATGGACGTTAAAGTGCTAAGCAAATTCAGCCTAGATAAACAGCAACTGTCAGAGTGCGCAATTTTCAGACACGTGTGCGTAGCCATTGACGCGCTTGTTAATCTGACGTGCGTGTTCTATGACGTACAGTCAGTTTTTGAAGACTGGCATCAATTCTGATATGTTTCCAATTCATTTTTAAGTGCGTGCGCACGCTAACCTGATAATCATATGGAGTGTTGGTTTTGAAGGCTTCGCGGAAATATTGATGCACGCTTCTTGCAGGTATTATGGTGCGCGAACCCGACAAGCATATTATGCATCATATTTGACACGTGCATTTGAAAACATGTTCATGCAAAAAACAAACAAGGGGAATAGTAAGTATTTGTCCCAGTGCTATATATACACACATATATATAAACTTTTTAACATTCAAAAGTGCCCATAAACATAGCTGCGTCTATTTTTAAAAATATACAAAATATACTTAGCCATAGACAATCGTCCACTTAGTAGCAGATAGCCAAACAAGTACTGAAACATATCAGCAGAGGTAATGGAATAGGAGTATAACGTTGATCTGTAAAGTGAGGCAGAAGCCAAGTCCCTGCGACCAAATTTACAGAGAGCCTCCTACTGGTAGGAATGTATATCCCATACATAACAGGTTGTGGACTCTTGCCACCTATATGAAAGAAATAACACTTTTTTTTACTGTTACATGATATAGAAAGGGGTGCAGGAGGATATTTGCAGCTTAATCTAAAGTAGGACTTCAAGATGACTAAGGTGTAGACTGTCCTTTAACAGACATCAGATAAGGCTTTCTGGTGAAAGCACAATGTGAAAAACCAAAGAGGAGAGAATGCAACAACCTTGACACCAGCAACTAAGAACTTGATAATGTTAAATTAAGCATCAAATTACACATACAGAACATTTAAAGAGACAGGAAACCCCAAACTTTTCAGAATAGAACAATTTTAATCAAATTTCCAATTTACTTCAATTATTAAAGAGACAGTCTAATCAAAAATAAACTTTCATTATTCAGATAGGGCACGCAATTTTAAGCAACTTTCTAATTTAATTTTCCCATTATTTTTTCTTTGTTCTCTTGGTATCTATATTTTAAAAAGATGGAAAGTAAGCTTAGGAGCTGGCCCATTTTTGGTTCAGAACCTGGGTAGCGCTTGCTGATTGGATGGCTATATTAAAGGGACAGTCAACCATAGAATTGTTATTGTTTTAAAAGATAGATAATCCTTTTTTTTACTCATTCCCCAGTTTTGCATAACCAGCACAGTTATATTAATGTACTTTTTACCTTTGTGATTACCTTGTATCTAGGAACCTTCTTCCAGCCCCCTGATCACATGACTGTGACTGTTCATTATCTATTGTCTTAAATTTAGCATTGTATTGTGCTAGATCTTAAATAACTTTCTGTGCCTGAACACAGTGTTATCTATATAGCCCACGTGTACTTTCTGTCTCTTTGTGTTGAAAGAGATTTAAAAAGCCTGTGATAAGAGTCAGCCCTCAAAGGCTTAGAAATTAGCATATGAGCCTACCTATGTTTAGTTTAAACTAAGAATACCAAGAGAAAAAAGCAAAGTTGATGATAAAAGTAAATTGGAAAGTCAATTAAAATTAAAAGTCCTATCTGAATAATGAAAGTTTAATTTATACTTGACTGTCCCTTTAAGACACCAATCAGCAAGCGCTAGCCAGGTGCTGAACCAAAAATGTGCCAGCTTAAAATTAAAAAGTTGCTTAAAATTGCATGCTCTACCTGAATTATGAAAGTTTAGTTTCGACTTTACTGTCCCTTTAAATTGACTTAAAGGGATACTAAACCAATTTATTTTTCTTTTATGATTCAGGTAGAGCATGTAATTTTAAACAACTTTCTAATTTACTCCTATTAACAATTTGTCTTCATTCTCTTGCTATCTTTATTTTAAAAGCGGGGAATGTAAAGCTTAGGATCCGGACAATTTTTGGTTCAGAACCTGGGTTATGCTTGCTCATTGGTGGCTAAATGTAGCCACCAATAAGCAAGTGCTATCCAGGGTGCTGAATCCCAAGCTTTACATTCCTGCTTTTTAAATATAGATATAGATAGCAAGAGAATGAAGAAAAATTGCTAATAGGAGAAAATTACAAAGTTGCTTAAAATTGCATGCTCTATCTCAGGGGTGGGCAAGACGTGGACCGCGGTCTACCAGTGGACAGCGGGTGCATTTGGTGGTGACCGCCAGCATTTTCAAAGCCTGCATAGAAAGATAAATATTTCACCACCGTAGATATGTGAGATATGTGGCCTATCAGCACGCAGGACTCATATTGTGCCTCTTCAATAGACAGAAACAAGAAGTTTCCGATTGACAGATAACAGACTGATTAATTATGGGCTTGTCTCTGGTATATTTTTCTACTGCTCTGATTGGCTGCCCCCTCGAGGCCAGAGGAGCTCTACGCTATGGCAAAAGGAGTAAGGAGGGTATTGCCGGATGCTGGAGGGCACAATCACCCCAGAGCCTGTAGTCAGAGATTATGCAGAAGGTTCACCCCGGAGCCTGTAGTCCGAGATTATGCAGAAGGTTCACTCCGGAGCCTGTAGTCAGCGATTATGCAGAAGGTAGGAAACTCCAACGTTCATAGGTGATCAAAGTAACATGAACGATCTTAGTAACCCCTTGTAAACAGAGCTCTGGGAGGCAAAGGGTTATGGCGGGAGTGGACACTGACTTGGAATCTGAGGAGTGTTTGGTCTGAAAGTGCTTGAATCTGACAGTGCTGTATAACAGATGGACATAAGCAGATTCTATGTAAAGTTGGATCTGCTAATGTTCGTCTGCTATACAGCACTGTCAGAGTCACACTGTCAGACCACACACTCCTCAGATAGAATTCCAAGTCAGTGTCCACACCCACTCCTGGTTTAGCTGCTTGTTCTCTGCTGGTATTGTAGGTGAGACTTAGACACTGTACAAAGCGATCATAAAAGACCACAATGTTTGCAATAGTTTTGTGCCCTCTCCTCAAGTTTGGGCAAAGTGTCACAGTGCTAAAATGATGACTTTTAATAAGACATCTGAAATTCCTAGTTAAGTATAAACTTTGAATATTGATGTAAGGTGGAGTAAAGGGAGGCAGGAAAGGGAGGGAATGAAGGCTGCTACAAGTGCGGTGAATGGAAAGCAAAATTAATTACATATGAAATGATCAATGAAGGTGAATCATGGTGTTTTTTTTTAGTTAGGCGACCACATCACTTGGAATAAAATTTGAGGTAGCCCTTGCCTTACAAAATTCTGCCCACCCCTGCTCCATCTGAATCATTAAATACATTTTTTTAGTATCACTTTAATTGTCTTTACCCTTTGCTAAATGAAACATTAGGCAGGTAGCTGAACACATCTAGCTAGCCAATCACAAGAGACAAATGTGTGCAGGCACCAATCATAGCCAGCTCCCACTAGTGTAAAATGTGTGCGTATTAATTTCTTTCATGTAATTAGCAAGAGTCCATGAGCTAGTGACGTATGGGATATACATTCCTACCAGGAGGGGCAAAGTTTCCCAAACCTCAAAATGCCTACAAATACACCCCTCACCACACCCACAATTCAGTTTTACAAACTTTGCCTCCAATGGAGGTGGTGAAGTAAGTGTGTGCTAGATTCTACGTTGATATGCGCTTCGCAGCAGGCTGGAGCCCGGTTTTCCTCTCAGAGTGCAGTGAATGTCAGAGGGATGTGAAGAGAGTATTGCCTATTTTGAATACAATGATCTCCTTCTACGGGGTCTATTTCATAGGTTCTCTGTTATCGGTCGTAGAGATTCATCTCTTACCTCCCTTTTCAGATCGACGACATACTCTTATATACCATTACCTCTACTGATTCTCGTTTCAGTACTGCTTTGGCTGTCTACTATATGTAGATGAGTGTCTTAGGGTAAGTAAGTCTTATTTTATTATGATACTCTAAGCTATGGTTGGGCACTTTCTATGTAAAGTTCTAAATATATGTCTTTAAACTTATATTTGCCATGATTCAGGATAATCAGTATTCCTTATTTTCAGACAGTCAGTTTCATTATTGGGATAATGCATATGAAATATTTTTTTCTTACCATAAAAGAATTTTTTCAATTGACCTTTTTTCCCTGTGGGCTGTTAGGCTCGCGGGGGCTGAAAATGTTTCAATTTATTGCGTCATTCTTGGCGCTGACTTTTTTGGCACAAAAAAGTTTTTTGTCATTTCCGGCGCCCTAATTGACGCCGGAAGTTTGTGCATGGTTATCATTTCTGACGTTCAGACGTTTTTTTGCGCCAAAATTGTGGGCGTCGTTTTTTTCGGCGTCACAGGATGTGGCGTCATACTTGGCGCCAAAAAATATGGGCGTTGTGCTTGGCGCCAATAATGTGGGCGTCATTTTTGGCGCCAAAAAATGTGGGCGTTATTCTTGTCTCCACCTTTTTTTCACATTATTTCAGTCTCATTTTTCATTGCTTCTGGTTGCTAGAGGCTTGTTCATTTGGCATTTTTTTCCCATTCCTGAAACTGTCATTTAAGGAATTTGATAATTTTGCTTTATATGTTGTTTTTTCTATTACATATTGCAAGCTGTCTCAACATGACCCTGGATCAGAATCTACTTCTGGAAAGACGCTGCCTGATGCTGTTTCTACCAAAGTTAAGTGCATCTGTTGTAAACTTTTGGTAACTGTTCCTCCGGCTGTTTGTGATAACTGTCATGATAAACTTTCTAATGCAGATTTTGTTTCCATTAGTAATAATCCATTACCTGTTGTTGTTCCTTCAACATCTAATGTTCAGGATGTCCCTGTTAATGTAAAGAATTTGTTTCTAAATCTGGGTACTTCATTTACTCCTTCTCAAAGCTTTAAGAAATTGTACCCTGTGCCATCTGATAGATTAGAATTTTGGGATAAAATCCCTAAAGTTGATGGGGCTATTTCTACTCTTGCTAAACGCACTACTATTCCTACGGCGGATAGTACTTCCTTTAAGGATCCTTTAGACAGGAAGATTGAATCCTTTCTAAGGAGAGCTTATTTATGTTCAGGTAATCTTCTTAGACCTGCTATTTCTTTGGATGATGTTGCTGCAGCCTCAACTTTCTGGTTGGAGGCTTTAGCACAAAAGTGTCAGACCATAATGCTTATAGCATTGTTAAACTTCTTCAACATGCTAATAACTTTATTTGTGATGCCATTTTTGATATCATTAGGATTGATGTCAGGTATATGTCTTTAGCTATTTTAACTAGAAGAGCTTTATGGCTTAAATCTTGGAATGCAGATATGACTTCTAAGTCAACTTTGCTTTCTCTTTCTTTCCAAGGTAATAAATTATTTGGTTCACAGTTGGATTCTATTATTTCAACTGTTACTGGGGGGAAAGGAACCTTTTTGCCGCAGGACAAAAAATCTAAAGGTAAATACAGGGCTAATCGTTTTCGTTCCTTTAGTCAGAATAAGGAACAGAAGCCTGACCCTTCCCCTAAAGGAACGGTTTCCGTTTGGAAGCCTTCTCCAGTCTGGAATAAATCCAAGCCTTTTAGAAAGTCAAAACCAGCTCCCAAATCCGCATGAAGGTGTGGCCCTCATTCCAGCACAGCTGGTAGGGGGCAGGTTACGATTTTTCAAAGATATTTGGATCAATTCGATTCACAGTCTTTGGATTCAGAACATTGTTTCTCAAGGATACAGAATAGGTTTCAAGATAAGACCTCCTGTGAAGATTTTTTTCTCTCTCGCATTCCAGTAAACCCAATAAAGGCTCAGGCATTTCTGAAATGTGTTTCAGATCTAGAGTTGGCTGGGGTAATCGTACCAGTTCCAGTTCTGGAACGGGGTCTGGGGTTTTACTCAAAACTATTCATTATACCAAAGAAGGAGAATTCCTTCAGACCAGTTCTGGATCTAAAAATATTGAATCGTTATGTAAGAATACCAACTTTCAAAATGGTGACTATAAGGACTATTCTGCCTTTTGTTCAGCAAGGGCATTATATGTCCACAATAGATTTACAGGGTGCATATCTTCATATTCCAATTCATCCAGATCACTATCAGTTTCTGAGATTCTCTTTTCTAGACAAGCATTACCAGTTTGTTGCCCTTCCGTTTGGCCTAGCAACAGCTCCAAGGATCTTTTCAAAGGTTCTCGGTGCCCTTCTCTCTGTAATCAGAGAACAGGGTATTGCGGTATTTCCTTATTTGGACGATATCTTGGTACTTGCTCAGTCTTCACATTCTGCAGAATATCATACGAATCAACTTGTGTTGTTTCTTCAAAGACATGGTTGGAGGATCAATTTACCAAAGAGTTCTTTGATTCCTCAAACAAAAGTAACCTTTTTGGGCTTTCAAATAGATTCAGTGTCCATGACTTTGTCTCTAACAGAAAAGAGACGTCTGAAGTTGGTTTCAGCTTGTCGAAACCTTCAGTCTCAGTCATTCCCTTCAGTAGCTTTTTGCATGGAAATTCTAGGTCTCATGACTGCTGCATCGGACGCGATCCCCTTTGCTCGTTTTCACATGAGATCTCTTCAGCTTTGTATGCTGAACCAGTGGTGCAGGGATTATACAAAGATATCACAAATAATATCCTTAAATCCCAATGTTCGATCTTCTCTAACTTGGTGGATGAATCACCATCGTTTAATTCAAGGGGCCTCTTTTGTTCGTCCAACCTGGACTGTGATCTCATCAGATGCGAGTCTTTCAGGTTGGGGAGCGGTATGGGGATCTCTGACAGCGCAGGGGGTTTGGGAATCTCAGGAGACGAGATTCCAATCAACATTTTGGAACTCCATGCGATTTTCAGAGCTCTCCAGTTCTGGCCTCTTCTGAAGAGAGAATAGTTTATTTGTTTTCAGACGGACAATGTCACAACCGTGGCGTATGTCAATCATCAAGGTGGGACTCACAGTCCTCAAGCTATGAAAGAAGTATCTCGGATACTTGTATGGGCGGAATCCAGCTCCTGTCTAATTTCTGCGGTTCACATCCCAGGTGTAGACAATTGGGAAGCGGATTATCTCAGTCGCCAGACATTACATCCGGGCGAATGGTCTCTTCACCCAGAGGTATTTCTTCAGATTGTTCAAATCTGGGGACTTCCAGAAATAGATCTGATGGCCTCTCATCTAAACAAAAAACTTCCCAGGTATCTGTCCAGATCCAGGGATCCTCAGGCGGAAGCAGTGGACGCGTTGTCGCTTCCTTGGAATTATCATCCTGCCTATATCTTTCCACCTCTAGTTTTTCTTCCAAGAGTGATATCCAAAATTCTAATGGAACGTTCGTTTGTACTGCTGGTGGCTCCAGCATGGCCTCACAGGTTTTGGTATGTGGATCTCATTCGGATGGCCAGTTGCCAACCTGGGACACTTCCGTTAAGACCAGACCTTCTATCTCAAGGCCCATTTTTCCATCAGGATCTCAAATCATTAAATTTGAAGGTATGGAAATTGAACGCTTGATTCTTAGTCTCAGAGTTTTCTCTGACTCAGTAATTAATACTATGTTACAAGCTCGTAAATCTGTGTCTCGGAAGATTTATTATCGAGTCTGGAAGACTTACATTTCTTGGTGTTCTTCTCATAAGTTCTCCTGGCATTCTTTTAGAATTCCAAGAATTTTACAGTTTCTTCAGGATGGTTTGGATAAAGGATTATCTGCAAGTTCTTACAAAGGACAAATCTCTGCTCTTTCTGTTCTTTTTCATAGAAAGATTGCTAATCTTCCTGATGTTCATTGTTTTGTACAGGGTTTGGTTCGTATCAAGCCTGTCATTAAATCAATCTCTCCTCCTTGGAGTCTTAATTTGGTTCTGAGGGCTTTACAGGCTCCTCCGTTTGAACCTATGCATTCTCTGGATATTAAATTACTTTCTTGGAAAGTTTTGTTCCTTTTGGCTATCTCTTCTGCTAGAAGAGTTTCTGAGTTATCTGCTCTTTCTTGTGAATCTCCTTTTCTGATTTTTCATCAGGATAAGGCGGTGTTGCGGACGTCATTTCAATTTTTACCTAAGGTTGTGAATTCTAACAACATTAGTAGAGAAATTGTTGTCCCTTCATTGTGTCCTGATCCTAAGAATTCAAAGGAGAAATCTTTACATTCTTTGGATGTAGTTAGAGCTTTGAAATATTATGTTGAAGCTACTAAAGATTTTAGAAAGACTTCTAGTCTATTTGTTATCTTTTCTGGTTCCAGGAAAGGTCAGAAAGCTTCTGCCATTTCTTTGGCGTCTTGGTTAAAGTCTTTGATTCATCATGCTTATGTGGAGTCGGGTAAGTCCCCGCCTCAAAGGATTACGGCTCATTCTACTAGGTCAGTTTCTACTTCCTGGGCGTTTAGGAATGAAGCTTCTGTTGATCAGATTTGCAAAGCAGCAACTTGGTCTTCTTTGCATACTTTTACTAAATTCTACCATTTTGATGTTTTCTCTTCTTCTGAAGCAGTTTTTGGTAGAAAAGTACTTCAGGCAGCTGTTTCAGTTTGAGGCCATGCCTGAAGAGCGTTGAATATCGCCCTCAGTTCCAGAATGTTTATCGGGAGAAGAGCTTCTTCCCGAAACCATAAGCCCTGAGCTTTCAGGGAGTCCCAGACCGCACCCCAGCCAAACAGACTGGCGCCGGTCGTTACGATGATCCACTCTGGCCTGCAGAAACATATTCCTTGAGACAGGTGATCCTGAGACAACCACCAGAGAAGAGAATCTCTGGTCTCCTGGTCCAACTGAATTTGAGGAGACAAATCTGCATAATCCCCATTCCACTGTTTGAGCATGCATAGTTGCAGTGGTCTGAGGTGTATCCGAGCAAAAGGGACTATGTCCATTGCCGCAACCATTAGTCCGATTGTCTCCATGCACTGAGCCACAGATGGCCGAGGAATGGAATAAAGAGCTCGGCAAGTAGTTAAGAGTTTTAGCTTTCTGACCCCCGTCAGAAATATTTACATTTCTACCGAGTTTATCAGGGTTCCTAGGAATGGAACTCTTGTGAGGGGGGAGGGAGAACTCTTTTTGATGTTCACCTTCCACCCGTGAGACCTCAGAAAGGCCAATACAATCTCTGTGTGAGACTTGGTTCTTTGAAAAGTTGACGCCTGAATTAAGATGTCGTCTAGGTAAGGCACCACTGCTATGCCCCGCGGTCTTAGAACCGCCAGGAGGGACCCTAGCATCTTTGTGAAAATTCTGGGAGCAGTGGCCAACCCGAAAGGAAGAGCCACAAACTGAAAATGCTTGTCCAGAATGGCGAACCTGAGAAACTGGTGATGATCTTTGTGGATAGGAATGTGCAGATACGCATCCTTTAGATCCACAGTAGTCATATATTGACCCTCCTGGATCATTGGTAAGATTGTCCGAATGGTCTCCATCTTGAATGATGGGACTCTGAGGAATTTGTTTAGAATTTTGAGATCCAGGATTGGTCTGAAAGTTCCTTCTTTTTTTGGGAACCACAAACAGGTTTGAGTAAAACCCCAGTCCTTGTTCTGCAATTGGAACTGGGTGGATCACTCCCATTGTATGTAGATCTTCTACACAGCATAAAAACGCCTCTTTCTTTGTCTGATCTGTAGACAGACGAGAAATGTGGAACCTTCCCCTTGGAGGAGAGTCCTTGAATTCTAGAAGGTATCCCTGGGCTTTAATCTCTAATGCCCAAGGATTGTGTGCATCTCTTGCCCAGGCCTGAGCGAAGAGAGAGAGTCTGCCCCCTACTAGATCCGGTCCCGGATCGGGGGCTACCCCTTCATGCTGTCTTGGTGGCAGCTGCAGGCTTTTTGGCCTGTTTACCCTTATTCCAGCCCTGGTAAGGTTTCCAGTTTGCCTTGGGCTGTGAAGCGTTACCCTCTTGCTTTGCAGCCGGAGAGGATGAAGGGGGCCGTTCCTGAAATTGCGAAAGGAACAAAAATTAGCTTTGTTCTTTGTTTTAAAGGCTTTGTCCTGAGGGAGAGCATGGCCTTTTCCCCCGGTGATATCTGAAATAATCTCTTTCAATTCAGGCCCGAATAGGGTCTTCCCCTTGAAAGGAATGTTCAAAAGCTTGGATTTAGACGACATATCGGCCGACCAAGACTTTAGCCATAGCGCCCTGCGCGCCAAAATGGCGAAACCTGAATTCTTCGCCGCTAACTTAGATATTTGGAAAGCGGCGTCAGTGATAAAAGAATTAGCTAGCTTTAGAGCCTTAATTCTAACTATAATTTCCTCATATGAGGTCTCCGTCTGGAGCGAGTCTTCCAGCGCCTCAAACCAGAAAGCAGCTGCAGTAGTTACATGAATAATGCAGGCAATAGGTTGGAGAAGAAAACCTTGTTGAACAAAAATTTTCTTAAGTAAACCCTCTAATTTTTTATCCATAGGGTCTTTAAAAGCACAACTGTCTTCAATTGGTATGGTTGTGCGTTTAGCTAGTGTAGAAACAGCCCCCTCCACCTTAGGGACCGTCTGCCACGAGTCCCGCATGGGGTCAGATATGGGGAACATTTTCTTAAAAACAGGAGGGGGGACAAAAGGGACACCTGGCCTATCCCACTCCCTAGTAACGATATCCGCAATCCTCTTAGGGACCAGAAACGCATCCGTGTAAACAGGGACCTCTAGGTACTTGTCCATTTTACACAATTTCTCTGGGATCACCAAAGGGTCACAGTCATCCAGAGTAGCTAATACCTCCCTAAGTAAAACACGGAGGTGTTCTAGTTTAAATTTAAAAGCCAATGTATCTGAATCTGTCTGGGGAGGAACCCTTCCTGAATCAGAGACTTCTCCCTCAGACATCAAATCCCTCGCTCCCACTTCAGAGCGTTGTGAGGGTATATCGGATACGGCTACCAAAGCGTCAGACTGCTCATAATCTGTTCTTAAAACGGAGCTATCACGCTTTGCAGGTAACACGAGCATTTTAGATAAGAAGGCTGTAAGAGAATTATCCATGACTGCCGCTAAGTCTTGTAATGTAAAAGGGTTAGACGCACTAGGAGGTACTAGGCGTCGCTTGCGCGGGCGTAACTGGTTGTGACACTTGGGGAGAGGCAGACGGGCTACCCTTGTTACCTTCAGTCTGAGAATCATCTTGGGCCACATTCTTAGGTGCAACAATATGATCTTTAAAGTGTATAGACATATCAGTACAAGTGGGACACATTCTGAGAGGGGGTTCCACCATGGCTTCTAAACACATTGAACAAGGATTTTCCTTGGTGTCAGACATGTTTAACAGACTAGTAGAGTACACAAACAGGCTTGGAATCACTTTAATCAAATAAAAAACACAATTTGAAAAAAAAAAAACGTTACTGTGCCTTTGAGATAAAAAGAGCACACAATTTTACAAAACGGTGAAAAATGCAGCAATCTTTCTGAAATTTTCACAGTATGTAGCTAAAGCCTTAATAAGATTGCACCCCAAGTTTCAAAACGATTAACCCCTTAATGCCCAAACTGGAGCAGCCTAAAGCCAACACCTGGTTAAATCACTACAGCACCTTGCCACAGCCTTGCTGTGGCCCTACCTTCCCTTAGGGATCAGTTTTGGGGGAATATAGCTTCTTTTAGGCCCTCAAACATCAACAGGACCCTCCATGTGAAGCAGCATGAACTTCTCTGCAATTCTAAGTGCGCATCTGAGGCAATTAGGCCCCTCCCACTCTACTCCGGAACTGTGAGACCTAGTAAATCACTCCTAAGTGAATAAAAAACAGCCATGTGGTAAAACCCCAGAAAAAAAACAAAAGGGCTTTCAAAGCGTCTTGCAAAACGATTTTTCCTTAGCCAAACAATCGATTGCCCTGAATAAGTGTCAACCAGTATATTAGCCCTATTATGTAAGCATTCAATTCCTTACTAAGTCTGTGAACATAGCTTACCCTCCCCTCATGGGGATATTGTCAGTCTCTTCTAGCATTATCTCAGTCTTGTCTAGAAATAAATGACTGAACATACCTTATTGCAGATCACCCTGCAAACTGTTCCCCCCAACTGAAGTTTTCTGGTACTCATCAGTCCTGTGTGCGAACAGCAGTGGATTTTAGTTACAACATGCTAAAATCATTTTCCTCTCAGCAGAAATCTTCATCACTTTTCTGCTAGAGAGTAAATAGTAAAAACCGGTACCATTTAAAACAACAAACTTTTGATTGAAGATAATAAAACATAATTTATGCTTACCTGATAAATTCCTTTCTTCTGTTGTGTGATCAGTCCACGGGTCATCATTACTTCTGGGATATAACTCCTCCCCAACAGGAAATGCAAGAGGATTCACCCAGCAGAGCTGCATATAGCTCCTCCCCTCTACGTCACTCCCAGTCATTCGACCAAGAATCAACGAGAAAGGAGAAACCAAGGGTGAAGTGGTGACTGGAGTATAATTTAAAAGATATTTACCTGCCTTAAAAAACAGGGCGGGCCGTGGACTGATCACACAACAGAAGAAAGGAATTTATCAGGTAAGCATAAATTATGTTTTCTTCTGTTATGTGTGATCAGTCCACGGGTCATCATTACTTCTGGGATACTAATACCAAAGCAAAAGTACACGGATGACGGGAGGGATAGGCAGGCTCATTATACAGAAGGAACCACTGCCTGAAGAACCTTTCTCCCAAAAATAGCCTCCGAAGAAGCAAAAGTGTCAAATTTGTAAAATTTGGAAAAAGTATGAAGCGAAGACCAAGTTGCAGCCTTGCAAATCTGTTCAACAGAGGCCTCATTCTTAAAGGCCCAAGTGGAAGCCACAGCTCTAGTAGAATGGGCTGTAATTCTTTCAGGAGGCTGCTGTCCAGCAGTCTCATAGGCTAAACGAATTATGCTACGAAGCCAGAAGGAGAGAGAGGTAGCCGAAGCCTTATGACCTCTCCTCTGACCAGAGTACACGACAAACAGGGAAGACGTTTGTCGAAAATCCTTAGTTGCCTGCAAGTAGAACTTGAGGGCACGAACTACATCCAGATTGTGTAGAAGACGTTCCTTCTTTGAAGAAGGATTTGGGCATAAAGAAGGAACAACAATCTCTTGATTGATGTTCCTGTTAGTGACTACCTTAGGTAAGAACCCAGGTTTAGTACGCAGAACTACCTTATCTGAATGAAAAATCAAATAAGGAGAATCACAGTGTAAAGCTGATAACTCAGAGACTCTCCGAGCCGAAGAAATAGCCATTAAAAATAACACTTTCCAAGATAACAACTTTATATCAATGGAATGAAGGGGTTCAAACGGAACTCCTTGTAGAACGTTAAGAACAAGGTTTAAACTCCATGGCGGAGCAACAGTTTTAAACACAGGCTTGATTCTAGCTAAAGCCTGACAAAAAGCCTGGACGTCTGGATTTTCTGACAGACGCCTGTGCAACAAGATGGACAGAGCTGAGATCTGTCCCTTTAATGAACTAGCCGACAAACCCTTTTCTAAACCTTCTTGTAGAAAGGACAATATCCTAGGAATCCTAACCTTACTCCAGGAGTAACCTTTGGATTCGCACCAGTATAGGTATTTACGCCATATCTTATGGTAAATTCTTCTGGTAACAGGCTTCCTAGCCTGTATCAGGGTATCAATAACCGACTCCGAAAAACCACGTTTTGATAAAATCAAGCGTTCAATTTCCAAGCAGTCAGCTTCAGAGAAGTTAGATTTTGATGTTTGAATGGACCCTGTATCAGAAGGTCCTGTCTTAGAGGTAGAGACCAAGGCGGACAGGATGACATGTCCACTAGATCTGCATACCAAGTCCTGCGTGGCCATGCAGGCGCTATTAGAATCACTGATGCTCTTTCCTGTTTGATTTTGGCAATCAATCGAGGAAGCAGTGGGAAGGGTGAAAACACATAAGCCATCCCGAAGTTCCAAGGTGCTGTCAAAGCATCTATCAGAACCGCTCCCGGATCCCTGGATCTGGACCCGTAGCGAGGAAGTTTGGCGTTCTGGTGAGACGCCATGAGATCTATCTCTGGTTTGCCCCAACGTCGAAGTATTTGGGCAAAGACCTCCGGATGAAGTTCCCACTCCCCCGGATGAAAAGTCTGGCGACTCAAGAAATCCGCCTCCCAGTTCTCCACTCCCGGGATGTGGATTGCTGACAGGTGGCAAGAGTGAGACTCTGCCCAGCGAATTATCTTTGATACTTCCATCATTGCTAGGGAGCTTCTTGTCCCTCCTTGATGGTTGATGTAAGCTACAGTCGTGATGTTGTCCGACTGAAACCTGATGAACCCCCGAGTTTTTAACTGGGGCCAATCCAGAAGGGCATTGAGAACTGCTCTCAATTCCAGAATGTTTATTGGCAGGAGACTTTCCTCCTGATTCCATTGTCCCTGAGCCTTCAGAGAATTCCAGACAGCGCCCCAGCCTAGTAGGCTGGCGTCTGTTGTTACAATTGTCCAGTCCGGCCTGCTGAATGGCATCCCCCTGGACAGATGTGGCCGAGAAAGCCACCATAGAAGAGAGTTTCTGGTCTCTTGATCCAGATTCAGAGTAGGGGACAAGTCTGAGTAATCCCCATTCCACTGACTCAGCATGCACAATTGCAGCGGTCTGAGATGTAGACGTGCAAAGGGTACTATGTCCATTGCTGCTACCATTAAGCCGATCACCTCCATGCATTGAGCTACTGACGGGAGTTGAATGGAATGAAGGACACGGCATGCATTTAGAAGCTTTGTTAATCTGTCTTCTGTCAGATAAATCTTCATTTCTACAGAATCTATAAGAGTCCCCAAGAATGGAACTCTTGTGAGAGGAAAGAGAGAACTCTTCTTTTCGTTCACTTTCCATCCATGCGACCTTAGAAATGCCAGAACTAACTCTGTATGAGACTTGGCAGTTTGAAAGCTTGAAGCTTGTATCAGAATGTCGTCTAGGTACGGAGCTACCGAAATTCCTTGCGGTCTTAGTACCGCCAGAAGGGCACCCAGAACCTTTGTGAAGATTCTTGGAGCCGTAGCCAATCCGAATGGAAGAGCTACAAACTGGTAATGCCTGTCTAAGAAGGCAAACCTTAGATACCGGTAATGATCTTTGTGAATCGGTATGTGAAGGTAAGCATCCTTTAAATCCACTGTGGTCATGTACTGACCCTTTTGGATCATGGGTAAGATTGTCCGAATAGTTTCCATTTTGAACGATGGAACTCTTAGGAATTTGTTTAGGATCTTTAAATCCAAGATTGGCCTGAAAGTTCCCTCTTTTTTGGGAACCACAAACAGGTTTGAGTAAAACCCTTGTCCTTGTTCCGACCGCGGAACCGGATGGATCACTCCCATTAATAACAGATCTTGTACACAGCGTAGAAACGCTTCTTTCTTTATTTGGTTTGTTGACAACCTTGACAGATGAAATCTCCCTCTTGGGGGAGAGAATTTGAAGTCTAAAAGGTATCCCTGAGATATGATCTCTAGCGCCCAGGGATCCTGAACATCTCTTGCCCAAGCCTGGGCGAAGAGAGAGAGTCTGCCCCCCACTAGATCCGGTCCTGGATCGGGGGCCCTCGATTCATGCTGTCTTAGGGGCAGCAGCAGGTTTCCTGGCCTGCTTGCCCTTGTTCCAGGACTGGTTAGGTTTCCAGCCTTGTCTGTAACGAGCAACAGCTCCTTCCTGTTTTGGTGCAGTGGAAGTTGGTGCTGCTCCTGTTTTGAAATTCCGAAAGGGACGAAAATTAGACTGTCTAGCCTTAGCTTTGGCTTTGTCTTGAGGTAGGGCGTGGCCCTTACCTCCTGTAATGTCAGCGATAATTTCTTTCAAACCGGGCCCAAATAAAGTTTGCCCCTTGAAAGGTATATTAAGTAATTTGGACTTAGAAGTTACATCAGCTGACCAGGATTTTAGCCACAGCGCCCTACGTGCCTGAATGGCGAATCCTGAGTTCTTAGCCGTAAGTTTGGTTAAATGTACTACGGCCTCCGAAATGAATGAATTAGCTAGTTTAAGGACTCTAAGCCTGTCCGTAATGTCGTCCAGCGTAGCTGAACTAAGGTTCTCTTCCAGAGACTCAATCCAAAATGCTGCCGCAGCCGTAATCGGCGCGATGCATGCAAGGGGTTGCAATATAAAACCTTGTTGAACAAACATTTTCTTAAGGTAACCCTCTAATTTTTTATCCATCGGATCTGAAAAAGCACAGCTATCCTCCACCGGGATAGTGGTACGCTTAGCTAAAGTAGAAACTGCTCCCTCCACCTTAGGGACCGTTTGCCATAAGTCCCGTGTGGTGGCGTCTATTGGAAACATCTTTCTAAATATTGGAGGGGGTGAGAACGGCACACCGGGTCTATCCCACTCCTTAGTAACAATTTCAGTTAGTCTCTTAGGTATAGGAAAAACGTCAGTACTCGCCGGTACCGCAAAGTATTTATCCAACCTACACAATTTCTCTGGTATTGCAACAGTGTTACAATCATTAAGAGCCGCTAAAACCTCTCCTAGTAATACACGGAGGTTCTCCAATTTAAATTTAAAATTTGAAATATCTGAATCCAATCTGTTTGGATCAGAACCGTCACCCACAGAATGAAGCTCTCCGTCCTCATGCTCTGCAAGCTGTGACGCAGTATCAGACATGGCTCTAGTATTATCAGCGCACTCTGTTCTCACCCCAGAGTGATCACGCTTGCCTCTTAGTTCTGGTAATTTAGCCAAAACTTCAGTCATAACAGTAGCCATATCTTGTAATGTTATCTGTAATGGCCGCCCAGATGTACTAGGCGCCACAATATCACGCACCTCCCGGGCGGGAGATGCCGGTACTGACACGTGAGGCGAGTTAGTCGGCATAACTCTCCCCTCGCTGTTTGGTGAAATTTGTTCAATTTGTACAGATTGGCTTTTATTTAAAGTAGCATCAATACAGTTAGTACATAAATTTCTATTGGGCTCCACCTTGGCATTGGAACAAATGACACAGGTATCTTCCTCTGAATCAGACATGTTTAACACACTAGCAAATAAACTTGCAACTTGGTTACAATCTTATTTAACAAAAACGTACTGTGCCTCAAAGAAGCACTAAACGATTAAATGACAATTGAAATAATGAACTGAAAAACAGTTATAGCATCAATCCTTGAAAACAACACAACTTTTAGCAAAGGTTTGTTCCCATTAGTAAAGTAACAATAATTAAATTTGAAACGTAAAAATTACAGAGCAACGTTTTTAATCACAGTCAATATATAAGTCTCACAGCTCTGCTGAGAGAATCTACCTCCCTTCAAAGAAGTTTGAAGACCCCTGAGTTCTGTTAGAGATGAACCGGATCATGCAGGAAATACAAGAGTAACTTGACTGGAAATTATTGATGCGTAGCAAAGAGCGCCAAAAACGGCCCCTCCCCCTCACACACAGCAGTGAGAGAGAAACGAAACTGTCACAATTAAAACAAGCAACTGCCAAGTGGAAAAATAATGCCCAAACATTTATTCACTCAGTACCTCAGAAAATGCAAACGATTCTACATTCCAGCAAAAACGTTTAACATAATAAATACCTATTAAAAGGTTAATGTACTTTTTACAGAGTAATTCCAGTGAAGTACCATCCCCAGAATACTGAAGTGTAGAGTATACATACATGTCATTATAACGGTATGGCAGGATTTTCTCATCAATTCCATTCAGAAAATAAAAACTGCTACATACCTCAATGCAGATTCATCTGCCCGCTGTCCCCTGATCTGAAGCTTTTACCTCCCTCAGATGGCCGAGAGACAGCAATATGATCTTAACTACTCCGGTTAAAATCATAGTAAAAACTCTGGTAGATTCTTCTTCAAACTCTGCCAGAGAGGCAATAACACGCTCCGGTGCTATTGTAAAATAACAAACTTTTGATTGAAGTTATAAAAACTAAGTATAATCACCATAGTCCTCTCACACATCCTATCTAGTCGTTGGGTGCAAGAGAATGACTGGGAGTGACGTAGAGGGGAGGAGCTATATGCAGCTCTGCTGGGTGAATCCTCTTGCATTTCCTGTTGGGGAGGAGTTATATCCCAGAAGTAATGATGACCCGTGGACTGATCACACATAACAGAAGAAAACTACAATTCTAACACTACATTCACTTTACACTCCCGAGAGAGACCCTAGTGCTTAGAGCCAGCAAAGAGAATGACTGGGGGGTGGAGCTAGAGGGGGAGCTATATGGACAGCTTTGCTGTGTGCTCTCTTTGCTACATCCTGTAGGGAATGAGAATATCCCACAAGTAAAGGATGAATCCGTGGACTGGATACACCTTGCAAGAGAAATAGAAGTTAATTTAAAAGTGTCTTAAAATGACATGCTCTTTCTAAGTCATGCAAGTTTAATTTTGTCCTTACTATCCTTTTAACAATACAAATGCAATAGTATACCTCACCACCCCTAAATAGCTCAGTAGAGGTTTCCAGCAACTAAGATTGTCACTGGCATCAGCAAGAAGGGGGGGGGGGTGTTACCCATATTGCAAATTACAAGCCTTATTGTGCTTCTAACCTTGTCTTGCTAGCAAAGTCCTGAGGAGTTTTGGGCTACAATAAAAAGGTAAAATGGAGTGAGCTTGCATTGTGTCTGTTCTTATACCTCTTAAAGAGACCATACACATTCTTTTTTATAAGTGCCATCAGTCTGTCAAAGTGCCTAATACAATGTTTAATATGTTCATGCCATGTGAACACTATATCTAGATGTTCAGGAAATACCCAAAAAGCATGTGGGAGGTGAAATTAGTTCTTACCTGTAACACCTTCCTCTCGTAGCAGCAATCTGCATTCAGTAATAGACCAGGGGATTGGTGGATAAATTTAGTTTTCACCTGGGGAGGGGGGTGGACTGTGCCACTAAGAGAATAAATCTCACTTCCCGGCTGAAATCCTGTCAAACTCTCTCTGCTTATGGGGCACTTTGAAGGATAAAAATGGGTCTTAGATCTGTTGAGAACTCCTAACCACGACATGAAGACGGGAGCATGTATCCTACTCCATGTTGGAGGCAAAACAGAACTGGATTTGATACGAGATTGCTAGGAGATGGATTGGAACAAAGCTCTGGAATGTAGGGGTGTTTTGCCTCATACTGGTAGACAAGAAATATACCCCACACTTGATAATATGTGTTCATTCACCACCATATAAAAGAAAACTCAAAGACTGGATAATCACAATCAAATTACAACTTTATTATAAAACAAAATAAATCATAAATCTGTTATGTAAAAATACATAAAAAAAAGGATCAGATTTATACAGCTATTTATATGTTAAAGCTTCATTGATAATCAGTCGCACAGAATGCCAAAGAAATGCTAAAAAAAACACAAGTCCAGTTTACATGTTCATCGTTAGCCCTTTTAATTAAAGACAAGAACTGAAAATGTTTTTGTAAATATTTTTAATTCTAATAGTTGTGAAATCTACTTGTATAGCACAACTGCTTATCACATTGTATTAGGTTAGTTAAGGCCAGAACCCTTTTACAATCATACGTACATCTATACAATAAGCCCCTGAGAACTGCTAGTTACTATAAGCACCACTGACACAATTAACTCTGTTACTGGGGGAAAATATAATGATATATTGGTAAGTGCCCACATCTGAATGGCTGGATATTTCCTTTGTTTAAAGTTGAATGTAGTGCTACTTTAAAAGAACGTGGACGTCAAAATAATTCTTCTTGAGTCTTCAGCTTATAAAACTTTCCAATTAATTTCAATTATCAAATTTACTTCTTTCACTTGGTTGCCGGAGATAAGATTTCCATGGGGGTATACTGAAGTAGGCTTATGTTATACAAGCCACCTGTGATATAAGTAAATACAAGCAGTGTAGTACAGCAACAAACCGGAGAATAGTGCTCGTGAAGACAGGGGCTCTGCCAGGGTCCCCTAACATCTATGATACAAGTAATTTTGTCCACAGCACTATAATATCAATTATTTTTTATTTTCTGTTAAACATACAGATATAAAATGCGACGTTTCGAGTGTTGCCACTCTTCCTCATGCTAATACATTGTATCATTTGAAACAAATTTAAAGCCCTCAGTTTCGCGCCAACCACTTACATTCAGTGGCTCTGCTGCCATCTACTGACCAACAAAAATATAACAGTTTAAAAACATTACTTTGTTATACAAACTAAGTATTAGTATCTGTTTGCACTTACTTTTAGAAAATGTATGCATTTTAAATTTATGCAGTCCTGTTTATAATCAATTATGCATACTTTGAACAATAGCCATACAATAATATGAACAAATTTAGACAGAATAAACTTTTGATAGAATAAATTTTACAATACATTTCATACAAGGAAATGATTTTACAATATGTTTCATGCTGGATAATTAATTATTGATCTTTCATTACAGAAAAATTGACCAATCATAGTCTCTATTGAGACCATTTGGTTCCATACATCCTAGTTCATATATCCAGTACATTTCTTTTTCCTTCAATATTTTTTCCCGATTACTACCATTTCTCTGGGGACCCACACGGTCTATGACTTGCCATCGTAATTGGCTTATCTGGTGTCCACATTTCAAGAAATGATAGGACACTGGGGCTTCAAGATTTTTGCACCGAATATTTGAACGGTGCTGGCATATTCTGTCCCTAACCATACGAGTAGTTTATTGAGATAAGAGAACACCATACATGTGAGTCAAAATATGTTATCTACCTCATAAAATGTAATTGTTCCCTAATCTGCATAGGGGAAACTACTCGTATGGTTAGGGACAGAATATGCCAGCACCGTTCAAATATTCGGTGCAAAAATCTTGAAGCCCCAGTGTCCTATCATTTCTTGAAATGTGGACACCAGATAAGCCAATTACGATGGCAAGTCATAGACAGTGTGGGTCCCCAGAGAAATGGTAGTAATCGGGAAAAAATATTGAAGAAAAAAGAAATGTACTGGATATATGAACTAGGATGTATGGAACCAAATGGTCTCAATAGAGACTATGATTGGTCAATTTTTCTGTAATGAAAGATCAATAATTAATTATCCAGTATGAAACATATTGTAAAATCATTTCCTTGTATGAAATGTATTGTAAAATTTATTCTATCAAAAGTTTATTCTGTCTAAATTTGTTCATATTATTGTATGGCTATTGTTCAAAGTATGCATAATTGATTATAAACAGGACTGCATAAATTTAAAATGCATAAATTTTCTAAAAGTAAGTAAGTGCAAACAGATACTAATACTTAGTTTGTATAACAAAGTAATGTTTTTAAACTGTTATATTTTTGTTGGTCAGTAGATGGCAGCAGAGCCACTGAATGTAAGTGGTTGGCGCGAAACTGAGGGCTTTAAATTTGTTTCAAATGATACAATGTATTAGCATGAGTAAGAGTGGCAACACTCGAAACGTCGCATTTTATATCTGTATGTTTAACAGAAAACAAAAAATAATTGATATTATAGTGCTGTGGACAAAATTACTTGTGTGATATAAGTAAAGACAGAGGCACTCCGTTTGTGTTCAAATCATCGTCTTTATCAAACAGTGCTTCTAGGTATACAGCACTATCTTATTTTACCACAGTTTTATCAGAGTGCAGGATGCTACTGCACTCTAAAGTTTTTTCTATAGATTGCTTGTAAGATACATGCAAACTTCTGAACAGTATGCCCTCATGGAAAGGGACAGAGTTTCATCCAAGGAGACAAAAGAAAAAAGTCAATTTGATAATAGAACATAGAATTACCACACATAAAAAACAAACATTGAAATCAAAATTAAACTTTCAGGATTCAAACAGAAGTAAATTGCAATTTCGATTTATCAGATTCTTATGAAAATAGCACAGCAGTCACTAGCATGTCTCTAAATGTCATTGCACTTTTGTAACGCAGTATGAAAAGTGTGAATTGTATGCAATGTTTAAGGCACATTTCTGTTATGCATTTACTCCATGAGCTCACCATCTTAGCTTATCTTTGTACGCATTTCAGTCTTGTAGAGATCCTATTACTTAACACTTAAAGGGATAGCAAAAACAAAATCAAATTTGCATGATTCAGATAGAGCATGTCATTTTAAGACACTTTTAAATTCACTTCTATTTTCAATTGTGCTTTGTTCTCTTAGTATCCCGTGTTAAAAAATGAATATGCACATAACATACACTAGAGGGAGCTGCTGCTAATTAGTGCCTGCACACATTTGTCTCGTGTGATTGGCTAAATAGAGATTTTCAGCTTCCTGTCAGTAGTGCAATGCTGTCCCTTCAGCAATGGATAACAATAGAATGAAAATGTGATAATATAATTAAATTGGAAAGTTGTTTAAAATTGTATGTTCTATCTGAATCATAAAATAAAATTTTGGGGTTTACTATCCCTTTAATGAAAAAAATAAATAAATTTAAAAAAAAAATGGATCTCATATTTGGAAATCCACTTTATCACAGTGTTTCAGTTTTTTCTTTCTTTAAATTAAATTAGAAATAAAAACATTGCATGTAGCAATGCAATACAATTATCTGATTTACAGTCTGTTAAGGCTGGACCTTATATATTAGTTCAAATCTTATTCCGTTTAGTAGGCTTCATTTGTTTAGTAAACAGGAACTACTTTTTGTGTTGGCGGTTTTTTCCTGTACCCCAAGAAGCTAACCAATCAGCACAGAGATGGTCTTTCTAAACTCTTGAATACTGTAGACAAAAGTGGTTATCAACAGGAACGTTATTTATACGTCTTCACCTTACCTGCTATTTCATCACATCATTTATATTTTAAGATGCTGAAAATTGTGCGGTGCAATTAAGACCAAATAGTACATTAACATAAACAATATCTTTCAATATCACTTAAGGGGACTCTGCAGCAAACAACAGTTTCTAAGTGCAAAGTACAAAAATATGTGAAATGTGCAACATGAATGAAAAAAAATGATCAGTTTGCTATTTAAATTGCTAATTTTTTTTTCCTTACGTTAAATTGCCCTTTCTGGAGTAACATGGATGTAATGTCATGCACACATTGATCTGTTGAGGAGATATGCACCTCACGTACAGTAAAACTGCCACATTCAAAACAGCTCTAGTAAAAATGATAATTTCCCTATGATTTATATGAACCTTTATTTCATTTTCCATATGTGTAGAACTCTAAGCAAATACTGTAAGTGCATTCATTCTAATGTTCTTTCTAAGTAGGTTTAAGGGCAGATGCAGCAGTAATTAAAAAAATAATATAAAAATAAATAGAATAAAACTACAGCAGCATTGAAACAGACAAGTAAAATGCATTTGTATATACAGTCTTTCAACAGTTTATACATGCAATTAAGATTAGACACATGCTACATAGTTATTTGTGTGAGCTCCCCATCACTAATCTACATTCTACACGCAAACACACACATACACTATATATATATATATATATATATATATATATATATATATATATATATATATATATATATATATATACACACATACACACTTATTTATTATGGGCTCACACAATGTCCCTTTAAACATCCTAATTGTGTTAATTTGCTGTGCAAGCAAAACAAAGAGAGGCATTCAATAAAAAACAAAAGACCTATGACTCAGGGCAGAGTTTTACAAAACAGAGCAAGCATCACCCTATTTACACTAAACCCATGAGATTACATAGCCAGACAGAAACAAATAAATATGCTGCATTGCCACTGTTGTGTAGCCAAAATCATAACTTGCTACCTTTGGCATCTCAATTAAAAAAAGACTATAAAACAGAGGATACATTTAAATCTCCTCTATGATAAAAAATAGTTGTTTTTTTGCAGTTTTTCTTTGCTTTATTCAAAGGTTAACACAAGTTCTTTCCTGTAAGTTAAGGCTACATTGAAAGGCACTGATAAATTATAATACAATAAGAAGTGAAACGCATTTAAAAGGATCAGATTGAATGACTTCTCAAATTCCATATTATATATAGATATTGGTAAGCTAATTTCCCTGCTTGTGTGTGTACCAAATGTGTTTGCAAGCAGTCTTCCTTATTAGACATAGGTAACTTGAGGAAAAAAAAAAAAAAAAAATCAGACAATGTATGAATCAAACTGTGCAAAGTAAAAAAAAATAGCAAACATTAGCATTGAGATGTTTGAAAGTCAATCCATACTATTTTTTGTAATATACAGGATAGATTAAAGCAGACCATCACAGTGGCATTAATGTACTCTCAGTCTCAATAAAGACTCTGACCCATAATTAAATATTAATTGCTGTTGATTTTGGTCCAAGATTCTGTGGGTATGTATCTCTTCAGAATGGTGGTAGGTCTGGGAGTCAAGATCGGAAGACATGCACAGCCCGTACTACATATTGCCGGCAGATTGGACACTCATTCATCCGTTTGCCACACTTGGTGCAAGTCACCATGTGGCCACACTCTAAAAGGACACAGTCAATTGGGGAGTCCATGCAAACTTTACACAGGCTATCATCGCTTGATACACCAGACTTCCCTGAAAAAAAAAGAAAGAAAAAAGAGAAGTTCTTAAAGGACTATTAAATACAGTAGAATTGCATAATTAAAACAAGTAATAAAAACAAAACGTATGCTTACCTGATAAATTTCTTTCTTTCCGGATATGGTGAGTCCACAACGTCATCAATTACTAGTGGGAATATCACTCCTGGCCAGCAGGAGGAGGCAAAGAGCACCACAGCAAAGCTATTAAGTGTCACTCCCCTACCCATAATCCCCAGTCATTCGACAGAAGGGAAATGGAAAAAGGAATAACACAAAGGTGTAGAGGTGCCTGAGGATTAGTAAAAAAAATAACTGTCTTAAATTTAAGGGTGGGGTCGTGAACTCTCCATATCCGGAAAGAAAGAAATTTATCAAGTAAGCATAAATTTTGTTTTCTTTCCTAAGATATGGAGAGTCCACAACGTCATCAATTACTAGTGGGAACTAATACCCAAGCTAGAGGACACAGAAGACTAGGGAGGGATAACAGGACAGGCGGACCTAAACAGAAGGCATCACCGCTTAAAGAACCTTTCTCCCAAATTTGGAAAAAGTATGCAGAGAGGACCAAGTTGCAGCCTTGCAAATCTGTTCCACAGAAGCTTCATTTTTGAAAGCCAAAGTAGAGGAGGCAGCCCTAGTGGAATGAGCTATAATTCTCTCAGGAGGCTGCTGTCCAGCAGTCTCATAAGCAAAACAAATCATACTTCTCAACCAGAGGAAAAGAGAAGTAGCCTTCTGACCCTTACGCTTTCCTGAGAAACAAACAAACATGGCAGAAGATTGGCGAAAATCCTTAGTCGCCTGGAGGTAGAATTTTAGAGCACGCACAACATCCAAGTTGTGCAACAGATGTTCATTATAAAAAGAAGGATTGGGACAGAAAAAAGGAACTAAAATTTCCTGATTAATATTTCTATCCGAAACAACTTTAGGAAGAGATAGCAATTTAGTAGGAAGCACCGCCTTATCCTCATGAAAGAAAAGGCGAATCACACTGCAAAGCCGAGAGTTCCGAAATTCTCCAAGCAGAAGAGATAGCAATAAGAAACAAAACCCTCCAAGATAACAACTTAATATCTATGGAATGCATTGGCTCAAACGGAGTCTGCTGCAAAACTTTAAGAACAAGATTAAGGCTCCAAGGAGAAGCAACCGATTTAAAAACAGGCCTGATTCTGGCCAGGGCCTGACAAAAAGATTGAACATCTGTCACATCCGCCAGACGCTTGTGGAACAAAATAGATAATGCAGAAATCTGAACTTTCAGAGAACTGACTGACAACCCTTTCTCCAGACCTTAAAAATTCTAGGAATCCTGAACCTACTAGAAGAGTAGCCCTTAGATTCACACCAATAAAAGGTATTTTTACGCCATACCCTATGGTACATTTTTTAAATAACAGGCTTGCAAGCCTGGATCATGGTCTCAATAACGACTCCGAAAATCCATGCTTAGACAGACCTAAGCGTTCAATCTCCAAGCAGTCAGCTTCAGAGAAACGAGATTTGGATGGAAGAATGGACCCTGAGTTAGAAGGTCCTTCCTCAGAGGCAACCTCCAAGGCGGCCAAGAAGAAATCTTCACTAGGTCTGCATACCAGATCCTGCGAGGCCATGCAGGAGCTCTTAGAATTACTGATGCTCTCTCTTGTTTGATATGAGCAATGACTTGTGGAAGGAGCACAAATGGAGGAAACAGCTATGCTACACCGAAATCCCAAGCCAGAGCATCTATCAGAGCGGCCTGAGGATCTCTTGACCTTGAACCATACCTTGGAAGCTTGGCATTCTGTTGAGACGCCATCAGATGCAATTCCGCCGCCCCCCATTTGAGCGTTAACCTGGAGAACACCTCCAGATGTAGAGCCCACTCCCCTGGATGAAATGTCTGACTGCTCAGTATATCTGCTTCCCAGTTGTCCACTCCAGGAATGTGGAGAGCAGATAGACAACAATTGTGAGCTTCCGCCCACTGAATAATCAGAGCTACCTCCTTCATGGCTAAGGAACTCCGAGTTCCTCCCTGGTGGTTTATGTAAGCCACTGAGGTTATGTTCTCTGACTGGAACCTGATAAACCGGCCAATTGAGGCCAAGCCAACAGAGCATTGAAAATTGCTCTCAACTCCAAGATGTTTATGGGGAGCGCAGACTCCTCCCAAGTCCATAGTCCCTGCGCCTTTAACAAATCCCAGTCTGCTCCCCCAGCCTAGCAGGCTGGTGTCTGTGGTCACAATCACCCAGGAAGGTCTCCAGAAGCATGTGCCCTGAGACAGATGTTCCTGAGAAAGCCACCACGGAAGACAGACTCTTGTTGACTGGTCTAGAACTATCCTCTGAGACAGATCCGAATGGTCTCCATTCCATTGACTGAGCATGCATAACTGCAGAGCTCTTAAATGGAATCGAGCAAAGGGAATGATGTCCATGGAAGCAACCATCAGACCAATTACCTCCATACATTGAGCTACTGATGGCCAAACAGTAGATTGTAGAGAGAGGCAAGAAGAGAGAATTTTGGATTTTCTGACCTCGTCAAAAATATTTTCATATATAGGGAATCTATTATGGTCCCTAAGAAAACCACCCTTGTAGCTGGAACAAAGGAACTCTTTTCCAGATTCACTTTCCATCCGTGGGAACGTAGAAAAGACAACAATACCTCTGTATGAGAGTTTGCTTGTTGAAAAGATGACGCCTGAGCCAGAATATCATCCAGGTAGGGCGCCACTGCAATACCTCGAGACTTGATCACTTCCAATAGAGCCCCCAGAACCTTTGAGAAAATTCGGGGAGCTGTGGCAAGGCCAAATGGAAGAGCCACAAACTGAAAGTGCTTGTCTAGAAAAGCGAATCTCAGGAATTTGTGATGATCCCTGTGGATGGAAACATAAAGATATGCATCCTTCAGGTCTATGGTTGTCATGAACCAGGATCAGGGGAAGAATAGAATAAATGGTTTCAATTTTCAAGGACGGTACTCTGAGAAACTTGTTGAGGCACTTCAAATCTAGAATAAGCCGAAAAGTTCCCTCTTTTTTGGGAACCACAAAGAGATTTCAATAGAATCCTAGTCCCTGTTCCTTTGCTGGGACTGGCAGTATCACTCCCAGACAGGAGAGATCCTGAACACATTTTAAGAATATCTCTCTTTTTATCTGGTCTGCAGATAATCTTGAGAGGTGGAACCTGCCCCTGGGAGGAAAAGTTTTGAATTCTATTTTGTAACCCTGAGATAATATGTCCACAGCCCAAGGATCTGGGACATCCTGTATCCAAGCTTTACAAAACAGAAAAAGTCTGCCCCTACTTGATCCGATCCCGGATTAGGGGCAAACCTTTCATGCTGATTTAGACTCAGCTGCGAGTTTCTTAGATTGCTTCCCCTTGTTCCAAGACTGATTGGGTTTCCAAGCGGACTTGGACTGTTCCTGTTTAGAGGAGGAGGAAGACTTTCCTTTGAAGTTACGAAAGGACCGAAAATTGCTCTGACGTCCTTCAGGTCTATTCTTCTTGTCTTGAGGTAGAAAAGACCCTTTTCCACCCGTAATATCAGAAATAATTTCTGCCAGACCAGGTCCAAACAAGGTCTTACCCTTGTAAGGAAGCGTTAGAAGCTTGGACTTAGAGGTAACATCAGCTGATCAAGACTTCAGCCACAACACCCTGCGGGCTAGCACCGCAAAGCCAGAAATCTTGGCTTCCAGTTTAATAACTTACATGGAAGCATCCGAAATAAAGGAATTGGCTAGCCTGAGAGCCTTAATCCTGTCTTGGATCTCCTCCAAGGGAGTCTCTACCTGAAGTGAATCGGACAAGGCGTCATACCAATATGATGCCGCACTTGACACAGTGGCAATACAAATTGCCAGTTGCCATTGAAGACCTTGATGAACATACATCTTCTTCAAATAAGCCTCCAGCTTCTTGTCCATTGGGTCCTTAAAAGAGCAGATATCCTCTATGAATAGTAGTTCTCTTAGCCAGAGTAGAAATGGCCCCTTCTACTTTAGACACCGTGCGCCAAGACTCTTTAATGGAGTCAGCGACAGGAAACATCTTTTTAAAGACAGGGAAAAATGTATCCCTGGCCTCTCCCATTCCTGTGCAATAATCTCCGTTGCATGGTCAGAAACAGGAAAAACTTCCACAGAGGAAGAAAAATCAAAGTATTTAAGTTTACTCGATTTCTTAGGGTTGACGACGACAGGCGTATAGTAGTTGTCCAAAGTAGCCAAGACCTCCTTTAACAATACACAGAGGTTTTCAAGCTTAAATCTGAAGGATACCACTTTTGCATCAAATGAAAGAATTATACTGTCTGAATCTGAGATTTCACCCTCAGAGGCTACAGACGTATCCTCCTCATCAGACTTATGAGGAAGGGCAGCGTTGGTAGCAGTGGGAAGAACAGAAACCTTGTTATCTGAATCTCTAATTTTCCTCTTGTGTTTTCCCTTTAGCACAGGAAAAGCAGATAACACCGCAGAAGATACCTGAGCAGCGATTTCTGCATGCAAATAAACTCCTCCAGGAGGCTGAGAGGAACTGCAAGGCACGGTATGTGATGCCATAACGCATTGGGACGTTTGAGGAGAAAGCTGTGACATTGCCTGAACAGCATCATCCTTAAAGACATTAGGCTCTATAGAAAAAAAAAAATTGTCTTTACATTTCAAAGTCTTATTTAGACATGAGGTACAAAATTGCATTGGTACTACAATCTGGTTCTCAAGACAGAGCAGACAATTTTCCATAGAAACAAACTCTGGTTCCATGATCCCTTTAAAATATTTTAAATAAAAAAATAAAAGTTTAAAAGTGACCACTGTCTTTAATCTGTGTACTGTCACTTTAAATCGCAAAAGTCAAGGTAACGATATTCTATCCAAATGACTGCACCTCTACACCTCAGCGAGTAACTGAGGTGCCTACCTGCCTCTCCGGTGAGGAATGAGAAATCAGGTCGTCGTCTTACAGCTCCGCTCATACTACAGAGAAGGCGGAAGAGGCGGTCACCTGATCGGCTGAGCAAAACTGCGCCACAAGAAAAGTGCGCCCTTAAGCCAACTGCTGATTCAAACTGACACCGTCAGAGAAAGATCTAAACTCGGTTGATTGTTTCTGTTGCGTTTATGTCTGCCGTGCTCAGCTCAATCTAATAAAAATATACATCATCTCCTTGATGAAAATATAAAGTAAAGACACATGAGCCACACGTTAACCCCCTTTATCATAAATGGTGATTAACCCCTTGAGTCTCTTCACATTCTAATAAAGTGCCTGCACCCTGCCTTTAAGTAATCCTTCTACTAAGGATCAAGTCCCAAGAATTCGGCAGAGGGCTTCCTTATTAACCCCTTCAGTGCCAGTCTCCCAAACCTAGAAGACAAACAGCACTTACCAGCAATTCCAGCTGTCCGGCAGGTAGACAGCTCACAAGGCGTGAAAGGATGCACTTCCTTACAAAGACCTGTGTAAAAAGTAAAGAACAGAGTAAACCTACTCTGGCTTTCTATACCAAGGGCAGCAATATGTTAGGAAAACACAGCAAGGACTACCTCACAGGTTCCTAACTGCTTTAAAGCCACCACTACCCTACTGAAGAGATTAACCTGGACTATGGCTAGACCCAAAAATCTTGCTTGTAGCGAAGAAATCCAATTTTCTTCAGACAACAGAACCTCACCTCCTCCATTGACAGAGGCAAAGAGAATGACTGGGGATTATGGGTAGGGGAGTGACACTTAACTTTGCTGTGGTGCTCTTTGCCTCCTCCTGCTGGCCAGGAGTGATATTCCCACTAGTAATTGATGACGTTGTGGACTCTCTATATCTTAGGAAAGAAATAACAATGCAAAAGGATTTAATCTGAATTTCAAACGAGTAGTAGATTTTTTTTCTGACAAAGTTGCTTTATTTTCATCCCCCCTGAATCATGTGACAGCCATCAGCCAATCACAAAATACACATACGAAAATAATGTGAATTCTTGCACATGCTCAGTAGGAGCTGGTGCCTCAAAGTATGCATATAAAAAGATTTTGCACATTTTGATAATGGAAGTGAATTGCATGTGCTATCTGAATCATGAAAGTTTAAATTTAAAATTTTGTTTTCCTTGAGAGAGATTATATATATATATATATATATATATATATATATATATATATATATATATATATATATATATATATATGTGTGTGTGTGTGTGTGTGGAAAAAAGAGAAAGAGAACAGCACCCTTGAGATAGAACAAAAGCTAGAATAACTTCCATGCCTGTTCATTTAAATTGCAACTCAGGGTGCGCGTTCTTTTTGCACACTATGCCCCTTCACAGACAAAAAATATCCTGTAGCAAATCAGTCTGATCCTGCCCAATGACAGTCCAGCGCCGAAATACCAGGCAATTCTTCTCTGAACAAGGGAAGCAACAACCCCAGACGATCGTTTCGGCCTTCTGTGGTCCTCGTCAGTGAGGTGCAGTTGTATCTCTCTAAGGGCATGTGTGCACGGAGTCCACGTCTGGCTTACCCATTACTCTTAGGGAGACCCAAGAGTAATTTACATAAATGTGAAAAAAGAGAAAGAGAACAGCACTCCTGAGATAGAACAAAATCTACAATAACTTCCATGCCTGTTCATTTAAATTTCTCTGTGAAGGGGCATAGTGTGCAAAAAGAACGCGCACCCTGAGTTGCAATTTAAATGAACAGGCATGGAAGTTATTCTAGCTTTTGTTCTATCTCAGGAGTGCTGTTCTCTTTCTCTTTTTTTCACACAAATATATATATATATATATATATATATATATATATATATATATATATATATATACACATACATATATATACACATATATACATACACACACATATATTTCTTTCATGTAATTAACAAGAGTCCATGAGCTAGTGACGTATGGGATATACATTCCTACCAGGAGGGGCAAAGTTTCCCAAACCTCAAAATGCCTATAAATACACCCCTCACCACACCCACAAATCAGTTTTACAAACTTTGCCTCCTGTGGAGGTGGTGAAGGAAGTTTGTGCTAGATTCTACGTTGATATGCGCTCCGCAGCAGGTTGGAGCCCGGTTTTCCTCTCAGCGTGCAGTGAATGTCAGAGGGATGTGAGGAGAGTATTGCCTATTTGAATTCAATGATCTCCTTCTACGGGGTCTATTTCATAGGTTCTCTGTTATCGGTCGTAGAGATTCATCTCTTACCTCCCTTTTCAGATCGACGATATACTCTTATATACCATTACCTCTACTGATTCTCATTTCAGTACTGTTTTGGCTTTCTACTACATGTAGATGAGTGTCCTGGGGTAAGTAAGTCTTATTTTTGTGGCACTCTAAGCTATGGTTGGGCACTTTTATATAAAGTTCTAAATATTTGTGTTTAAACATTTATTTGCCTTGATTCAGGATGTTCAATATTCCTTATTTCAGACAGTCAGTTTCATTATTTGGGATAATGCATTTGAATAATCAATTTTTTTCTTACCTTAAAATTTGACTTTTTTCCCTGTGGGTTGTTAGGCTCGCGGGGGCTGAAAATGCTTCATTTTATTGCGTCATTCTTGGCGCGGACTTTTTTGGCGCAAAAAATTATTTGTTATTTCCGGCGTCGTTCTTGTCACCGGAAGTTGCGTCATTTTTGACGTTTTTGCGCCAAAAGTGTCGGCGTTACCGGATGTGGCGTCATTTTTGGCGCTAAAAGCATTTAGACGCCAAATAATGTGGGCGTCTTTTTTGGCGCTAAAAAATATGGGCGTCATTATTGTCTCCACATTATTTAAGTCTCATTGTTTATTTGCTTCTGGTTGCTAGAAGCTTGTTCACTGTCATTTTTTCCCATTCCTGAAACTGTCATTTAAGGAATTTGATCAATTTTACTTTATATGTTGTTTTTTTCTATTACATATTGCAAGATGTCTCAGATTGACCCTGAATCAGAAGATACTTCTGGAAAATCGCTGCCTGATGTTGGATCTACCAAAGTTAAGTGTATTTGCTGTAAACTTGTGGTATCTGTTCCTCCAGCTGTTGTTTGTAATGAATGTCATGACAAACTTGTTAATGCAGATATTTCCTTTAGTAATGTTACATTACCTGTTGCTGTTCCATCAACATCTAATACTCAGAGTGTTCCTGTTAACATAAGAGATTTTGTTTCTAAATCCATTAAGAAGGCTATGTCTGTTATTCCTCCTTCTAGTAAACGTAAAAGGTCTTTTAAAACTTCTCATTTTTCAGATGAATTTTTAAATGAACATCATCATTCTGATTCTGATAATGTTTCCTCTGGTTCAGAGGATTCAGTTTCAGAGGTTGATGCTGATAAATCTTCATATTTATTCAAAATGGAATTTATTCGTTTTTTACTTAAAGAAGTCTTAATTGCATTAGAAATAGAGGAATCTGGTCCTCTTGATACTAAATCTAAACGTTTAAATAAGGTTTTTAAATCTCTTGTAGTTATTCCAGAAGTTTTTCCTGTCCCTGATGCTATTTCTTAAGTAATTTCCAGGGAATGGAATAATTTGGGTAATTCATTCACTCCTTCTAAACGTTTTAAGCAATTATATCCTGTGCCATCTGACAGATTAGAGTTTTGGGACAAAATCCCTAAGGTTGATGGGGCTCTCTCTACTCTTGCTAAACGTACTACTATTCCTACGGCAGATAGTACTTCCTTTAAGGATCATTTAGATAGGAAAATTGAATCCTTTCTAAGAAAAGCTTACTTATGTTCAGGTAATCTTCTTAGACCTGCTATATCTTTAGCGGATGTTGCTGCAGCTTCAACTTTTTGGTTGGAAGCTTTAGCGCAACAAGTATCAGATCATAATTCTCATAGCATTGTTAATCTTCTTCAACATGCTAATAATTTTATTTGTGATGCCATCTTTGATATCATTAGGGTTGATGTCAGGTATATGTCTCTAGCTATTTTAGCTAGAAGAGCTTTATGACTTAAAACTTGGAATGCTGATATGTCTTCTAAGTCAACTTTGCTTTCCCTTTCTTTCCAGGGTAATAAATTATTTGGTTCACAGTTGGATTCTATTATTTCAACTGTTACTGGGGGGAAAGGAACTTTTTTACCACAGGATAAAAAATCTAAAAGGTAAATTGAGGTCTACTAATCGTTTTCGTTCCTTTCGTCACAATAAGGAACAAAAGCCTGATCCTTCCCCTACAGGAACAGTATCAGTTTGGAAACCATCTCCAGTCTGGAATAAATCCAAGCCTTTTAGAAAGCCAAAGCCAGCTCCCAAGTCAACATGAAGGTGCGGCCCTCATTCCAGCTCAGCTGCTAGGGGGCAGATTACGATTTTTCAAAGAAATTTGGATCAATTCGATTCACAATCTTTGGATTCAGAACATTGTTTCACAAGGGTACAGAATAGGCTTCAAGATAAGGCCTCCTGCAAGAAGATTTTTTCTTTCCTGTGTCCCAGTAAATCCAGTGAAGGCTCAAGCATTTCTGAAATGTGTTTCAGATCTAGAGTTGGCTGGAGTAATTATGCCAGTTCCAGTTCTGGAACAGGGGCTGGGGTTTTACTCAAATCTTTTCATTGTACCAAAGAAGGAGAATTCCTTCAGACCAGTTCTGGTTTTAAAAATATTGAATCATTATGTAAGGATACCAACATTCAAGATGGTAACTATAAGGACTATTCTGCCTTTTGTTCAGCAAGGGCATTATATGTCCACAATAGATTTACAGGATGCATATCTGCATATTCCGATTCATCCAGATCACTATCAGTTTCTGAGATTCTCTTTCCTAGACAAGCATTACCAGTTTGTGGCTCTGCCGTTTGGCCTAGCAACAGCTCCAAGGATTTTTACAAAGGTTCTCGGTGCCCTTCTCTCTGTAATCAGAGAACAGGGTATTGTGGTATTTCCTTATTTGGACGATATCTTGGTACTTGCTCAGTCTTCACATTTAGCAGAATCTCATACGAATCGACTTGTATTGTTTCTTCGAGAACATGGTTGGAGGATCAATTTACCAAAAAGTTCATTGATTCCTCAGACAAGGGTAACCTTTTTAGGTTTCCAGATAGATTCAGTGTCCATGACTCTGTCTCTGACAGACAAGAGACGTCTAAAATTGGTTTCAGCTTGTCGAAACCTTCAGTCTCAATCATTCCCTTCGGTAGCCTTATGCATGGAAATTCTAGGTCTTATGACTGCTGCATCAGACGCGATCCCCTTTGCTCGTTTTCACATGCGACCTCTTCAGCTCTGTATGCTGAACCAGTGGTGCAGGGATTATACAAAGATATCTCAATTAATATCTTTAAAACCGATTGTACGACAATCTCTGACGTGGTGGACAGACCACCATCGTTTAGTTCAGGGGGCTTCTTTTGTTCTTCCGACCTGGACTGTGCTTTCAACAGATGCAAGTCTGACAGGTTGGGGAGCCATTTGGGGGTCTCTGACAGCACAAGGGGTTTGGGAATCTCAGGAGGTGAGATTACCAATCAACATTTTGGAACTCCGTGCAATTTTCAGAGCTCTTCAGTCATGGCCTCTTCTAAAGAGAGAGTCGTTCATTTGTTTTCAGACGGACAATGTCACAACCGTGGCATATGTCAATCATCAAGGAGGGACTCACAGTCCTCTGGCTATGAAAGAAGTATCTCGAATACTGGTATGGGCGGAATCCAGCTCCTGTCTAATTTCTGCGGTTCATATCCCAGGTATAGACAATTGGGAAGCGTATTATCTCAGATTGTTCAAATATGGGGACTTCCAGAAATAGATCTGATGGCTTCTCATCTAAACAAGAAGCTTCCCAGGTATCTGTCCAGATCCAGGGATCCTCAAGCGGAGGCAGTGGATGCATTGTCACTTCCTTGGAAGTATCATCCTGCCTATATCTTTCCGCCTCTAGTTCTTCTTCCAAGAGTGATTTCCAAGATTCTAAAGGAGTGCTCGTTTGTTCTGCTGGTGGCTCCAGCATGGCCTCACAGGTTTTGGTATGCGGATCTTGTCCGGATGGCCACTTGCCAACCGTGGACTCTTCCGTTAAGACCAGACCTTCTATCGCAAGGTCCTTTTTTCCATCAGGATCTCAAATCCTTAAATGTGAAGGTATGGGGATTGAACACTTGATTCTCAGTCATAGAGGTTTCTCTGACTCTGTGATTAATACTATGTTACAGGCTCGTAAATCTGTATCTAGGAAGATATATTATCGAGTCTGGAAGATTTACATTTCTTGGTGTTTTTCTCATAATTTTTCTTGGCATTCTTTTAGAATTCCTGGAATTTTACAGTTTCTTCAGGATGGTTTGGATAAAGGTTTGTCTGCAAGTTCCTTGAAAGGACAAATCTCTGCTCTTTCTGTTCTTTTTCACAGAAAGATTGCTAGTCTTCCTGATATTCATTGTTTTATACAAGCTTTGGTTCGTATAAAACCTGTTAAGTCAATTTCTCCTCCTTGGAGTTTGAATTTGGTTCTGGGAGCTCTTCAAGCTCCTCCGTTTGAACCTATGCATTCGCTGGACATTAAATTACTTTCTTGGAAAGTTTTGTTTCTTTTGGCCATCTCTTCTGCTAGAAGAGTTTCTGAATTATCTGCTCTTTCTTGTGAGTCTCCTTTTCTGATTTTTCATCAGGATAAGGCGGTGTTGCGAACTTCTTTTAAATTTTTACCTAAGGTTGTGAATTCTAACAACATTAGTAGAGAAATTGTGGTTCCTTCATTGTGTCCTAATCCTAAGAATTCTAAGGAAAAGTCGTTGCATTCTTTGGATGTAGTTAGAGCTTTGAAATATTATGTTGAAGCTACTAAGGATTTCCTGAAAGACTTCTAGTCTATTTGTTATCTTTTCCGGTTCTAGGAACGGTCAGAAGGCTTCTGCCATTTCTTTGGCATCTTGGTTAAAATCTTTGATTCATCATGCTTATGTCGAGTCGGGTAAAAATCCGCCTCAAAGGATTACAGCTCATTCTACTAGGTCAGTTTCTACTTCCTGGGCGTTTAGGAGTGAAGCTTCGGTTGATCAGATTTGCAAAGCAGCCACTTGGTCTTCTTTGCATACTTTTACTAAATTCTACCATTTTGATGTTTTTTCTTCTTCTGAAGCAGTTTTTGGTAGAAAAGTACTTCAGGCAGCTGTTTCAGTTTGATTCTTCTGCTTATAATTTCAGTTTTTTTCATTATAAGATTTAAACTTTGTTTTGGGTGTGGATTTTTTTCAGCGGAATTCGCTGTCTTTATTTTATCCATCCCTCTCTAGTGACTCTTGCGTGGAAGATCCACATCTTGGGTAGTCATTATCCCATACGTCACTAGCTCATGGACTCTTGCTAATGACATGAAAGAAAACATAATTTATGTAAGAACTTACCTGATAAATTCATTTCTTTCATATTAGCAAGAGTCCATGAGGCCCACCCTTTTTTGTGGTGGTTATGATTTTTTTGTATAAAGCACAATTATTCCAATTCCTTATTTTTTATGCTTTCGCACTTTTTTCTTATCACCCCACTTCTTGACTATACGTTAAACTGATTTGTGGGTGTGGTGAGGGGTGTATTTATAGGCATTTTGAGGTTTGGGAAACTTTGCTCCTCCTGGTAGGAATGTATATCCCATACGTCACTAGCTCATGGACTCTTGCTAATATGAAATAAATGAATTTATCAGGTAAGTTCTTACATACATATACATATATATATATATATATATATATATATATATATATATATATATATATATATACACACACACACATATATATATAATATAATATATATATATATAATATATTATATATATATATATATATATATATATATATATATAATATATATATATATATATATATAATATATTATATATATATATATATATATATAATATATTATATAATATATTATATATATATATATATATATATATATATATATATATATATATATATATATATATATATATATATATATATAC